>NC_079896.1:4875659-5175659 GCF_024868665.1 Triplophysa rosa | reverse complement strand
TAAATGATAGTTCAGCCAAAAATGAAAATTCTGTCATCCTTTGCTCACCCTCTTTTCATTCTTTCTTCCACAGAACACAAAAGAAGAAATCATATTTTGAAGAAAGTTGGTAACCGAACAGCACTGGCCCGCATTCACTTCTATTGTATGGACACAAAACCAATGCAAGTGAACGGGGCAAGTTAACAACATTCTTCAAAATATCTTCTTTTGTGTGCTGCGGAAGAAAGGAGGTCATACAGGTTTGAAATGACAAGAGGGTGAGTAAATGATTTTTGGGTGAACTATCACAAGCAAAAGTTTCTATTTGCTCTCCATTAAATCTCATTGATGTCACGGAGAAAAAAATGAGATATATCTCATCTGTGAATGTTCTTATGGGAACTATCTAAGTTAATTTTTATTACCTTTTATTTTATTTGACTTTTAAGTAAATAATTACCTTAACTTCTTGTGACGTTATATGAAAAGCATCATAGGAGTAAAAAGTCACTTAGAAAAGCAAAAGCACACATCTCCTCAACCCACACAGTTTAAAGTATCATTCATGTTTATAGCACAAACTCGCTGCTGCAAGCAATATTAATTACAGCAGCAAAATGGCAATAAATAAATAATAAAAAAGACAAAACATTTTTTTTGCTGTCTTAATCTAAATTACTGAACCAGATTTGAGGCGGAGGTCAGCTGTAGAAGTTAGACGGATAATTGGATGAATCTCCTCCAGCCATTGGACTGGAGTGCGTTGAGGTTTTAAATCGCTAAATAACGCTTAGCAGCTATCTGCCGTCGTATGGATGCACGTCAATTGCATCCTCGTGTAGAATGGGATTTATAGACCGGAGTCGATTCGTCTAATGAGAAAATGCTGCCAGAGAGGTGGAACCAACACAGATCCACTAACCTCCGTGCCAGCTAATTTCTAACAACCACAGACTGATGAATACAAATGATCTCTTCTTCCCATCCTTTAAATTGTTGTTTTGTAGATGTCGTATTGATGGGAAGAAAACACTGCTGATAGATTTTGTATGTAAGCCGTTGTTATAAGGAAGTCAAATTGTGGCTCAGTTGAGCTTGTTTTAAATCTTGCATTCTAACATTGTTCAAAAGTTAAATGAAATGCATTTAATTAAAGTGCAGTTACAGTTTTTTGTCCCTGGCAAGGCAGCGGGCACTGAAGACCCCAGGGCACCTCAGGCTAAAGCAAGTGAACAGAAAAAACAGCCCTCCTCTAAACACAGTAATTAAGTCTAGACGTCTTCAGAAGGAGTGAGGAATGAATTAATCCTTTAATAAAGAGAATAAAGAACAAAGTTAAAGTCTTGTTAAGGAAAACCAACGGACTTTAATGGCATTCAGTTGTTGGGTCTTCACTCCAAATAAATATACCGCAGAAGAAGTACCATAACACACGTAGTTCCAGGAAATGCCTATGGGCATCTTTCTATTGTTGTTCCTCCTCATTTTCATGACAATAAAGTATATTTATAGTATATTTATAATGATGAAGTTTGACGGGTGTTGCTTTTTCAAATGCACGTTATAAGCAACTCAAACTTTTTTTTAAAGTGCTCTCAAACTCAAATATACAACGTTTTCAAGGCTACAGACATTTTGCAAACACAAGCTAATACTATTCACGCTCAAAAAATATCTGGAGAAACATTTAAAATGGAAGAAGGTAGAAAATAGAGCAAATGTTGAAATGCACCCTGTGAAGTGAATAGAACATGTAGGCGAGTGAATTTTCACGACCAGCTCTGACACGTGTCTCTGTTCTCAAAGCAACAGAATGCATTAGGATTCGGTTTATAAACAACCTTAGTTTGATTGAAAAAATACTGCCTGAAAAACGAGAATGATACAGCTAATTTTCAGACTAAGTCGAGTTGCTGAAGAGGACTACTCGGGGATCAACAAATAATTGCAAAAGGGCAAAAAGAAAGCTGAATATCCTTGGTCTTGTGTGAAATGCGGTAAGTCAATAAAACGCATTGATCTGCGATTCATTATAAGGTCCTCCATTTAACGCACCTCTTTCAACCTTCACAAGTCAAGGTGGAATCCTTGAACTCATTTAGTAACCTCCTCCTCTTCAATCCATCCTAATCAAATATTTTGAGCAGGAAACTCGATTGATTTACCTCGACTGGAAACTTTCTTCCATTGATGCTGTGCTCAGAACCGGCTGACCCATTGGTGCTGCCCCAGTGAAATTCCACCTTCTCTGCTTTGAAGCGACCAGGTAGACCAGCACCCCTCACAAAATAATCATTCTTCAGTACGATAGAAACTGTATAAGGGGAAAAGAATCAAGGATTGGGTGAAACAGTGTTCATAGAGAAAGTCATTAACAAACATTATCAACCATTAAGAGTTATAAGGGAAATAATACAAGTTATGAGACGTATCATTTTTTCAATGTTAAAATACTTTCAGATATCATTTAAGAACAGTTAGTTCACCCATAAATAAAAAAGTCATCATTTATTCACCCTCATGTTGTTCAAAACCTGTATGAGTTTATTTTTCTGTGGAACACAAAAGAATATATTTTGAGAAATGTTTCAGTGGTTTTCTGTTCATACAATGGAAGTCAATGGGGCCAATGTCATTTGAGTTCCAACATTTTTCAAAATATCTTCTTTTGTGTTCTGCAAAAGAAAGAAAGACATACAGCTTGAGTTTTTTTTGGATAAACTATTCCTTTAACTCTGTCAATTTTTATACAGTATATACACATATACACGTCTTATTTATAAGCTTCGGTTGGAGAGAACTATAAAATACTACAGAGGGAAACTTGTTTCTTTTTATGTTGACAAAGGACTTATTAAATCAATAATGACACGAATGAAACAGAGTATGCTCTCCTCAGTCCCAAATGGACACATTAAGATGGGTTTCATGGGCTCTCCTGACACATCTTGACACATTAAACCACAATAAAAATTGCCCTCTTGTCTTTTTAATGAATGCATTGGTCAACAACTTCAAATATCTGTCACCTCACTAGATACGCTTTTGATAGTTCTGCTGAAAAAGAATAACTACTCGCAAGAATAAAAGGTGTCACTGCGCTGAGCTGAGACTTGATTTCCACAGCAAATTAACAGAATTCAACAACTTTCATTACTTCCGCATTACTGATTTTAAAAGGCATCACGGGAAACGTCTCCATCATTAGATTATCATTTGATCTTCATTTGAATTAATAGCACCGGGCAGATAATGACATTTTATAGCATAGAGTGCATCTGTGTAGCTGTGAATCTGACTTCAGGTAAAATGGTAAATCAGGAAGTGCAAAATATTTCAAAAAATTTCCCCGTTTCTCATGGGTAGAACGTCACAGTGGATTTATACTGAGGGCACTTAAATTCATTATGTCTACAAGATTTTAAACGGCTAACTGGTTTTCATTTATTATGGCACTTCGGCATATTACACCACAACATATTAATCTGGATAAAACATTCAGTATTCTAGTGTCTCGCTGAGTGTTGACTCATTCTGAAGAAATGCATAGAGCCACTCATACGAGCCTCGTATCACAAAAGCCCTCATGTGGAGATCTGCGTTTAATTCTTAAGCAAACTAAAGGGATGGCATGAGAATAAACAAAGTGATTATGGAGGATGAGAGGAGTGTTTGTGGAGAGATGGATCTTTTGGTAAATACACACACGTCACTGTTTGTACACACTGGACTAAAAGATGGCGGTATACTCAGGAGAGGCTGATGATGCTGCGGATTAAAAGATCTCACGCTGTGCTCTGGACACAGTTTGTAAAATTCCTATTGTTTTTACAACACTGTGTGTTTTGGTCCTGGTCAGCTTCCTCAAATCTTTTTAAAACTAAATGCCGTTTAAAAGAGAAATAGAAATAGTGTCATGAATACAAAAAGGCAACTTTGGCCATGTAGCCAATTTCCTGCAATTCATTTAGGAAATTCACTCAAGTATGTACATTCTTATTTTGCTTTTATCTGCATTGCATCCCTAATGTATAAAAATTGACAATTTTGTTTATTTTTATTTTTTATATCTTTGTGCAAACTTTTGCTCATAAAAGACTAAAAATTATATAACAATAATAAGAATACATATAATAATAATTATTATTATATTAATTAATAATAAGTAATTAATAATTAAGAACAATTATTATTATTGTGGAAAATAATTAAAAATAATAAATAATAATTTATGGCCTATAGCCGTAAATAATGCTGTTCAGATTTCCACAACAGATGTAAAGGCATTAGAGCACAATCCAGTGGAATTGCATAGAAATTTAGTGAGACTAGAAAAGGAAGCACAGATCAATGGGGAGGTGTCAAACTTTGTGGACACGCGTGTCTGATATTTGTTTGGGCTTCGACTTTGGCTGAGCAAAGCAGAGAACTTTCAAACCCTCCCAGATCTGATGCAATGGTCTGTCACGATGGAAAGCCGGCAGTCTCTGTATATGATTATTTTTATATAGTTAAACATTTGAGATCGGCCTTAGGCTAAGAGCATGAATTTTTTCTATGTTGCTAAAAATCATTACAGTTTTTGTTTTTGGACGGACCTGTTTTTCCTGTGTTCTTCATGGTGGTTCTGTTTGATGACTTGGTTTCAAAGCCATCTAGCGTGAGCTCCTGACACTCCTGAGAGAACTGAGCATCTTGATCCAGAATGTCCACTGGGGACTGATTCCTGTCTCCGCACTCCGGGTAGGCGGATGCCCATCTTCGAGGTCCATAGGTTCCTGCAAAAGGATAAAAGAGAAAACACATTTAAATTAATTGCTTAGTTTTTGTCTCTGAGACATTTAGTTATAGAAAAACATTATAATAACATTTGGCAAATCTAAATTCCTCTGTCTAAACATCAGCTTGCCTGTCTCAGTCAAGTCCACATTTGCAATGTAAATTTGAATTAGCGAAACAAAGTCAACACAAACTTCTGCAGCTACAGTAAATCCCTCTCTGTAATATGGTTGGACCAAGATGGGAAAATATGAGCACACATGTTGGGCAAATTCCAAGCACTGAACTGATAAATGGTTTCATTACCAGTGGGGGCAGTCCATATCAAAATAGTCTATGGAAATTGAAGACTGGTTAATGGTTGGCACATCAAATTAAATCTCCCACACAGTATATGAAGAACAATAATCTGTGAAATGGAGTGGTCTGCGGTAAATTAATAAACGTGGGGATGGGATTACGGTGATGGGAACTAAATATAACCTTGAAGGGATAGTTCACCCAAAAATAAAAATTCTTTCATCATTTATTCACCATTATGTGGTTTAAAAGCTGTACATGACTCTTTTTTTTATGGAACACAAAATATATTTTGAGAGATGTCTTTTGTGTCAATCCAGTGCAAGTTCAAATCGTTAGTCAAAATATCTTCTTTTTACATTACAGGTTTGTAATGACATAACGGTGAGTAAATGATGATACATTTTCATTTTTGGATGTACTGTCTCTTTAAGGACCCACTAAAGTGTCTTGAAATGTGCAGCTTTGTTCAAAGCCTTGGCGTACTTTTCACTGAAATAGAAGGTTAGGGAGGGACATACTGAGTGGCTCCTCCTTCTTTTAAAACAGACAATCGCGTTTAATTTACCTCACAGCCTGAAATCTGATGAAAAGATGAAGTGCAGAATGATATCACAAAAATCAATGAACCGTATTGGCGAAGGCGTAGAAATTGCATCTTTATACAGTACATCTACAATGAACACCTTTCCGCTTTGGCAAAACTGTGCCAGTAACAAATTTAGTTATGAAACTTAGATATGCCAATACTAAGAGAAAATTTTGTTTTAATCATCATTTTCTGGGTCCCCGCAAGGACAAATGTACACAGTAATATGTTATTATAATTTCAGTTATAGGTGCCTGAAGGTTCAATTTTGTGATCTCCACATTTAGATTAAATAGGCGTTTCTATGACAACCAAACACCCTTAGTCACAACAAGGTAGGAAATCTAACAAACCACTGTAATTTTATAATCACGGCCATCCGCTCCGAGATTCCTGGCAGTCTGGATAGCGGCAAGTTGGAGAAGAATATAAAGCCTTGTGGGGTTGGTCTAAAAGGTACTCGGTTGCCATCACAACGCTATCTCACACGCACACCGACCTGTGTCAATCCATGTGGATAAATCCAACGGGTAGTCAAAATAGAGCCTGCATTTAGAGCAATTATTATGTGCCACGGGTTCACAGCCAGCTGCACATCAGATTTGGCCTCGGGCTTGAAGGTCTGATCACAGAATGTTGACTCTAATCTTTTGCGCCAAAGGTCTGTCAAATACCAACTCAGATCAGCACCACTTATTTTGCCAGTGTGACGTCCGGATGATATTCGGAGGGGGTGACAGAAATCACAGTGGCGCTTCGGACCCCGAAAGTACAATGTAAATGGATGAAATTGAACTGTGGTTTAGAGCAAGCAATCAAACCAAGTGTGAACAGACCTTGAGATGCCCTGACCAAATAAAAGTCAATATCTCACAGAGACCATGAGAGGCCTTTTGACAGAATAAGGCCAGAGAAGTTTCCATTGGGAGAGAATAAAGTCACAGTTCTTCACTTTAAAGGAAAGGTTACTCCTTTTACCCAATTAATGAGGGCACAAGTAGGTCATCTCAAAGTGCTTGGCCCACTGCACTGGACTGAAATCTCATTGGAGCTCTGCTAATTGACATCCACTATTTTCAACAATTAAAAAGTAACCGGTTTCTTAAAATATTTTTGGGACTGTACTGCCCAAAATTATGCAAGTATACTTTGACTCTGTGATCCAATGCTACGTTGTTTTTTCCAAGTCAACAAACACGTCAGCACAGGTATGTCTGTAAGATGTCTGCTGGAGATCTGGAATACCTCTGCTGTGTGAAAACATCTGATAAACGTCTTAGAAAAGGCAGTTTTACATACATTCTAAATCATAAACATCCTACAGACATCTTCTAGATGTCTATATGACATGATCTGACAGGAAACATCTCAGAGATGTATTGCAGGTAAGCAAACAATAAAAAATGTCTTGCAGATGTAAATGCAGACATCAAATAGATGTCTCCCAGATGTATGTGTGCTATCAGGTCCAGATAACACAGGTACATCTGTAAAATGTATGCTAAAGATATATAGATCTGAAAAAATTCTGCTGTGTACAAACATCTGATAAACGTCTTAGAAAAGGCATTTTTACATATATTCTAAATCATAAACATCTTACAAACATCTTCTAGATGTCTATATGACATCTGACAGGAAATGTCTCAAAGACATATAGCAGATGAGCAAACAATCAAAAAATACGTCTTGCAGATGTAAATGCAGACATCAAATAGATGTCTCCTAGATGTATGTGTGCTATCAGGGTCAGATAACACAGGCACATCTGTAAGATGTCTGCTAAACATCTGTAGATCTGGAATACATCTGCTGTGTAAAAACATCCAATAAACGTCTTAAAAAGCAGTTTAACATACATTCTAAATCATAAACATCTTACAAACATCTTCTAGATGTCTATATGACATCTGACAGGAAATGTCTCAAAGACATATAGCAGATGAGCAAACAATCAAAAAATACGTCTTGCAGATGTAAATGCAGACATCAAATAGATGTCTCCTAGATGTATGTGTGCTATCAGGGTCAGATAACACAGGCACATCTGTAAGATGTCTGCTAAACATCTGTAGATCTGGAATACATCTGCTGTGTAAAAACATCCAATAAACGTCTTAAAAAGCAGTTTAACATACATTCTAAATCATAAACATCTTACAAACATCTTCTAGATGTCTATATGACATCTGACAGGAAATGTCTCAAAGACATATAGCAGATGAGCAAACAATCAAAAAATACGTCTTGCAGATGTAAATGCAGACATCAAATAGACGTCTCCTAGATGTATGTGTGCTATCAGGGTCAGATAACACAGGCACATCTGTAAGATGTCTGCTAAACATCTGTAGATCTGGAATACATCTGCTGTGTAAAAACATCCAATAAACGTCTTAAAAAGGCAGTTTTACATACATTCTAAATCATAAACATCTTACAAACATCTTCTAGATGTCTATATGACATCTGACAGAAAACGTCTCAAAGACATATCGCAGATGAGCGAACAATCAAAAAATACGTCTTGCAGATGTAGCCTAAATGCAGACATCAAATAGACGTCTGCCAAATGTATGTGTGCTATCAGGGTCAGATAACACAGGCACATCTGTAAGATGTCTGCTAAAGATGTGTAGATCTGGAATACATCTCCTGTATAAAAACATCCGATAAACGCCTTAAAAAGGCAGTTTTACATACATTCTAAATCATAAACATCTTACAGACATCTTCTAGATATCTATATGACATCTGACAGGAAACGTCTCGGAGATGTATTGCAGATAAGCAAACAATAAAAAATACATCTTACAGATGTAAATGCAGATATCAAATCAATGTCTCCCAGATGTATGTGCGCTATCAGGTAGGCCACTTTAACACATCCAGAAGCCTTTCAAGGTACCACCTCAGGATTCTGAGTCTGTGCTTTTAGCTTAATGTTTGAGATCACAGTCAGCTACTTGCTTCTTCTGCCCAGTCACAGCGCTAATATGAATCTTAGATGAATGGCGGATTACCCTGTTCCACCTCCCCATTGATTTCTCCCTGGGCCAGACTTCTCCATTCTGATTTGTTAGTGCTGGCACGGAGCGATATGCACCGAACCAGCTGTCAGCTTCCGTCCCGGCAGGAGTTGGATATGCACACAAAGAAACTTCACCAGACATGCTCAATCTCTCCTCTAAATTCGACTCCCTTTGACATAATCCCCCACAGCAAATGCAGGTCACTGTCTTCTCCGAAACGGATCTGAAACACCTGCGCAAAGCTCGATCGAATTCCCCATACACTCTGATCTCCTAATTAATTAGTCATCTGGGTTTCTAGCTCCTTTGTTGAAAGACCAAGACGTTCTCATCTTAAACTTTCAGGTTGCGGTATTTCCTGCACGCTTGCGCTGTCCGTCTATCTGACACTCCAGAAATCTTCATTGAACGGTTTAATCTTTTCTCGTCACAGACGAAACAATTGGTTCTGTCTGCGTCTCCAGATGTGACAGTGATACCGCGTCCTCTCCAACAGGGCAATGGGTGGATTGCTCTCCTTGTGAGGAGCAATTTTATGCGGCTGTCGCTTTAACAATTTGTTTGTTCGAGGGCGGTATAAATGGCTGGCGAATGGTCACCGTAACAATGCGGTTTACAAGTTACAGAGATGCAACAGCTTTCAACGCATCGCACTAAGGGACGTGTTGATGGAGCGGAGACAGTTGACAGTTTTGTGGCATCTTTTCATGTCTCGTGGTCTAAAAGCGCAAACAATTTTCACAGTATCAACGATTGTTTAACCTATCAACTTTGAATCACAGAATGAGAAAAAAAAATTGTGAGGGGTTGATATGACATATGACAAGAGAATGCTAAAATTATAAATTGTGTCATAATGGACTTTCATAGTGTCGCAAACTCATGATGTTTTTGTAAAGCTGGTTTGCAACAATGCGAAAAGAGAAAGGCGTTATAGAAATAAAACTGAATTGAATATAATGTTCTTATACGGAAGTAGTGTGAAAAGCTACTCTTTTACACAAAAGCCTGTCAACATCTAAAAAAAAATACTGAACGCAGTATCAATACTACTGTATACACAAACAATTGAATTTAACATGCTAATGCGCACTGTTGCTAGCTTTTTTCCACAAACTTAACTATGGACTAAAAAATCCTAAATAAATCCAAAACTGTTATATTTTCGAATCGGTGTAGTCACCCTGTGCCTAAAAATGGAAACAAGAGTCTCCTAGCATTTCATCGGCCAACCTCTTTACCTTTATTATGAACTGCTTTTTCTCCATTATTCATTTTAAAAACCTTCGTTAATAAAAAAATTACTTTGCACTGAAAGAAACTAATATGTTTCAACAACTATAATTTTTAACCACAAAATAAATTTCAGACATTTAAACATACCCCTTCAGATCAAAAGGTCAAGAGAAGAGTTATCTAAAACTACACCTTTTCACACCAGTTCAAGAAATTAAAGACCTATTCACTCTTATTCATGACTAAATGAAAGAACTATGCTCTGGCGGCTTCGTTACCTTTTAGCGGCTCTTGAGAGCATTCCCTGGAAGACATTCAAAAGCATTTATGAGCTTCACTGTAGATTGATATTATGATATTATATGCCTCAAATCCCTTTTGAATGTTTTATTGACACCCCGACATCAAGGCAGCGTGAGACTCCGTGCACTACATGTGTGTGTTGTCAAACTGTTCCCTGAGAGATGCAATTATCGTGCAACACTTCCTCCCTTTAAGTGCTTAATGCAGTTAAATGCATGGATTTCTTTTGTGAAGCACAGTTATGCCTAATATACACACAACTTATAGCCATGTAGAATGTATTGATTTATATAATTACTTGGATGTACAGCTCATCATCATTTTTTTTCTGATATACTATATTCTACTTTATAGCCGCTGTACTGTAAGTGTCATGAAATCGCAGTGCACAGTGGAAATGTTAAAAACTTAACATAATCTACTTTAAAGATTTATGACAACTTCTTTCTTTCTTTCTTTCTTTCTTTCTTTCTTTCTTTCTTTCTTTCTTTCTTTCTTTCTTTCTTTCTTTCTTTCTTTCTTCCTTCCTTCACATTGTTTATTCTTTCTCTTTTTCATTATTCGTTCTCTCTTTCTGTCTTTCATTTTTCATTCTTTCTTTCTTTCTTTCTTTCTTTCTTTCTTTCTTTCTTTCTTTCTTTCTTTCTTTCTTTCTTTCTTTCTTTCATTATTCTTCTCTCTCTCTTTCTTTCTTTCATTATTCTTTCTCTCTCTCTCTCTTTCTTTCTTTCATTATTCTTTCTCTCTCTCTCTCTTTCTTTCTTTCATTATTCTTTCTCTCTCTCTCTCTCTCTCTCTCTCTCTCTCTCTCTCTCTCTTTCTTTCATTATTCTTTCTCTCTCTCTTTCTCTCTTTCTTTCTTTCTTTCTTTCTTTCTTTCTTTCTTTCTTTCTTTCTTTCTCTTCTCTTCTCTTCCTTCCTTCCGTCGTTTTCCCTTACATTTTTCTTTCTCTCTTTCTCAGCAAACTCTTGATTCTCACTGCATTTTAATTAGTGTTCAAAACAATCTCACCAAACAATTTGAAAGCTCTAATTTATATCTCAGTCTTGGATAGCAGACTAATTAACAGAGACACTAATTGGATTAATTCTGCGTAATCTGATTCCCAGAAAGAGACAGGAGGAGCGAGATAATGATAATGAGAACAAAGCGACTGTTTTCTAGCTCTTCCGTCTCAGGCCTGGATGCTGTTTTTCAACTTTAATTGTAAACATTTGGATACTCGAACTGTAAACAACTATATGTGACTAACTTGACTGACAACAGAAGCTGATTAAAATATCTATTATTATTCTGATGTTTGTGTCAAGCCCTAACGCTTTTACATTTAGGATTTAAATAGATAATGAAGGACTGGAGAAGAGTTTAAAAATACTACTAGAAGTGTAATAGAAAAATAATTATCTGGATTTCTTCATGTAACATTATCTAAAACATTCTCTTATTTTTGTATAACAAAAAAACGGACTATATAAAATATATAATCATAACTATATATACAGTACAAAAATGAAATCACAATGTTAATGAAATTCTGAGCGGTTGCCTTTCATTGCTATTCGGTTGCTAAGATGATAAGAATTATAAGCAATAGTAAAAGCAATGCATTCTTAAAAGAAAGAATTAAGAGCATATCTGTGATAATTGCCTCTTGATAAGAGTGTAACTGGACTCTGCTGTTATGAAAAGTTCAGGTAGGTTTGACTTGCCCTGCTGTAAAAATAAAACACGCGTGGGGTCTCTGTAAATATCAGTACAACACCCTCGGTAAAGTTTGTGTTTAAAAGTCTAACAAATACACAACACATATTTCTAGCAAATATGAAATTTCTCTGCCCTGGTCCCAAAGATTAGGTTATAAGTAAAACACATAGGACTTTAGGAGGGCACCACACGACCTGGATGTCCTATTGCAACAATGTTCTATGAGAAAAAAAACTGTAAAAGTAAACATTTTCTGGCAAAGGTAATTGCGTTATGTAACAGAAGCAGAACAAAAAGTGTCAAAAAAGCAACTGTGAATAAAAACACGGGCATGCAAGATGATATAAACGCTGCCAAATATGCAGTGCCACATTCAAATCCTTTCTGGAGCCAAAACCAAGAACGCCAGCCATGAAACTGTTTTACAACCCGTGTATGTATTGAGCACCATCTGTTAAGGCTAGCTGAGTCACTTAGCTCAACAGCTAGCACTCTCCATCACATTCCCCTCAGTCAAACGGGCACACGTTTGTCTCAATCTACTATCTTTGTTACCAGCGGTAATCTTATTAACCTTGCAGATAAATAACCCGACTGCCGTTGTCACGGGAACGCTGCCTGCGTGATTGCCTAGTCATGTCTGTTTGTACCCCAATGAGAAAACGGGACACGCAGCGCACGCCTTGGCAGCCGTCACACTTTTTGGCATGGCTTCGCTCACCAGTCGTGTTCAATCTAACCCTCTGCGGTCTGCGCACCGCATACGGTCGACAGGAAGCAAACACGCGACGCTGACACGATTGATAGTGACAGCGAAGCTGGTTGGGGTTTGGATGGGAGACCTGCGGTTATTGCCACTTCTGCTGGGTCATTGATAGCTTCAAGTGGTGCGAAACAAGCTGGCTGAACAGCGCTGATGTAAATCTTGCCAAAAATACATAAAACAGGCATCATAACTCTTTTGCTGTCTAAATATAGTCACCGATGCTAGCATTAGCAATCACACATTATTTGGGCTTTGTGTTTTGAATAAGTAAGGTTTACTGTGAGCTTCACAAAAGGACTGGTTAACAATAAACAAACAAACAATTGTTACGCTTCAAAGAAAATTAAACATGTTAGTTACGGGAATAAAGAATTTAGAAAATCTTTTGTGAGAAGATTATAGATATGCAAATGGATGACTGGAACTTTCACATGTTAATATTTCAGAGAAAATAAGCTGAATGTCCCCAATTTCAAGAGAAATGGGACACAATAAACACTGCCTTAATGATGGAGCTTTAAAAAGAACATACTTTTACAAATGTAAAGAATTGAAAAACAAAAAAATGAAGTGCACAGTTTGGAATGCAAAGGAGGATTCATACACACGTCCCTGTTAAACAAAACAGCATATGCTGGTGAGGTAGGTTTTAAAGCATGGTAGCTGGTCTATGCTGGTTTAAGATGGTCCTGAGCTGGTTTAGGACCAGCTTAAACCAGCACATGACCAGCTAAGGACCAGCTTAAACCAGCACAAACCAGCTACCATGCTTCAAAACCTATACCTCACCAGCATATGCTGTTTTTTCAACATGGGTATTAACATATTTTGATTCCTGAAGAGGTAAATGACAAAACCCCCTCTCTTAATGATAGCAAAGGTATTGCTGTTTGGATGTATTGTGACGGCTTTTGTAACCAAGACAGTTTTCTTTAAATGCCCACAAAATTTCACTAAGATACAACAGCGGCACGAAAGAATGTAATGTGCAGAATATACCTCAAAAGGCATTTTGTAATACAAAGAGAGATGCACAATATAGTGTCTCTTTCTTACCATAAATGTTTGGAAGAGGATTGCAGTTTGAGGCCGTTTTCAGTCATAGAAAACTGTCACAGCCTTGAATCTCACAGTTTTATCAACAATAAAAGACTAGTTGCTAAGCTAGATGACATCGAACATTTAGGACACATTATTCTTATGTAAACAATATGCATCTTACTTCATGTATTTTATCTGCTTTTTAAAGGCCCCGTTTCGTAATTTATAAACTCTTAGGGTACAAAAATGTTAAATATCATAGTATTATATATTTATTAGCCCTTAAAAGCATAGTTCACCCAAAAATGAAAATTTCTGTCATGAATTACTCACTCTCTGTTCCAAATCTGCATACATTCCTTTGTTCCGGTAAACACAAAGAAAGATATTTGGAAGCAACTGAGATTTCTGGGGCACCATTGACTATCACTACAAGTGCCCCAGAACAGTGTGTTTTTTGCTAAATTCTTCTAAATATTTTCTCTTATGTTCGGACAGAACGCAACAGAACAAAAAATATGCAATAATTATTTTTACTATGGTAGTCAATGGTACCCCAGAAATCTCAGTTGCTAACGTTCTTCCGTTGTGTTTAACAAAACAATGAAATGTCTACAGGTTTGGGACAACTTGTGGTTGAGTAATTAATGACAGAATTGTAATTTTTGGGTGAACTATCCCTTTAAATCATAAAATCTCATAGACCACCACTGAATCAGAAGGCAAACCAGGATATGGGGATAGACTTTTGACACTCTGGCCTGTAAGCAAGCCAACGTGAGCAAGCATAGCCACCATACCAACTGCATAGCAACACCTCAGCAACTACCCACAACACAAACAAACACAGCACACATCCTAAAAAACTGTTTTATGTTGCTCTACAATTAGCAATCACACATTTCTCTAGCATGGGCTTCAAATGTCAGATTTCAAGACAACATTACCGGGTGATTGTTACCCTTAATATAACAACACAGACACAACATTAAACATATTTGGAACACACAACAGAACATCCAACACAAAGCAATTCCAAGTAGCTGAAATGTCCTACTTTGTGCCTGAATACCTTTAAACACATTATGTAATCTTCATAAGGCTAAAAATGTGTTACAGGAAAGCAGGCTTTGTTGCTGTACGGTGAGATAGAACAAGACTCATTAATTGATACCTTTCGTACTAAATTACACCCAATACTGCTGTCTCCACCCGTGTATTAGGATTAACTGTGTTTTGCCCACACAGTAATAAATCTACATCCCATGATGTACGTTGTACGCAAGTATACCAAACACCCACTGCTTCGATCTCACGTCTCCCCAAAATGTCTGTACAATCTTTATACTGCTTGGTTTGACTTATCTGTGGACTTTTAATAATTGTCTCATATGTTTCTATTTTCATGTCTCCTTAGCAAGTTTTGGAGAAACATCTACTAATATGTTGACTAAACTTGAATGAAATTACACGATAACTCAATCAAATCTCAAATTCTTTGAGAAATATTTTCCCTCTGGGATGCACCCTTCATGTGAGGACTTTACAATAACCAAATGCAAAAAGCTTGAAAAAACTTATCTAAGAAGTGACTTGTACTTCATTTTCTCACCGTAACATTATTGCTGGAGAAGTAAGGCACATTGTACTCGTATAAAATGCATTAAATGTACGGTGGAAAAGCTTCTTATATATATGAAGAACAGTATGTTCTAGAAAGCTAATCTTTGACCTATTCTTCTAATGCATTTTGGTTGTGTTCCACTTGCATGGTGAAACAAGGCAAGACAGGAAATGATAAATCAAACGCCTATTTGGGTCTAATTAGATGGCGAGTGGCGCTCCAGACAAAACAATGTTCTCCTCGGGTATTATCAACTTCCAGCTTATGGTACTTTGCTGTGTAAAAAAAGTTATTTCCTGTTCTGAGTACTTCTACGGAGTTAACGTGAAATGGATGTTGTTCCACACCCTGTGTGGAACTTTATTTAGGAGGCTGAAAGTAAGAGAATTCGGGTTTCTTGGTGGAAAAGCTTCTTTCAAGATTTCTTTCAAGATTAAGATTTTTTTTAGTTATAAACTCGATATATGTTTCAGTCCACAATTTACAATTCCTATGATGTTTATATGAAAAGGGTATTCTAATGATCTTGAAAATTAAAAAAACAATCTTATAGCAAACGATATATAATATATACCATTATAAAACCGATTATATTACAGGTCACAGAGATGGTGCCTAGAAAGATATAAACTATATCGTATTTATGAGATACAAATTATACAAAATAATAAGTCCAGGTTTATGGTGTGTAAACATGTACTGGATGCTTTTCCTGTGGTTTAAACATCACAATAAATTACAAAATGTGTTATTCTTCGGAACGTGATTTGCCAGTTATGTAAGATCATCAAACCCGCTAAAACTGTGACGTGGGTGCGTGAGTCTCCATCACATGAATTTAGCAAAAAAAAACAACTGGAAGCAATAGCAATCTCTGTTCTATACAGTAGCTTCACTGTTTTTTAGTGGTACACGGGAGGCAGGAATGAGTTTTCATGCAGTCTGTGATGACATTATTTTTTAAATATACATCCTTGCATGGTTCCAGCAAGTATATCATGGATTATGAGTAGTCAAGGATATGACTGTAGCTTCAGGCGCTTTAAAAAAGTTTTCAAACGGAAGAAAATCTACTTCAAGAAAAACTTTAAATTAAAAGGTCAATAATCATCTGGCATTTTCAGATAAGTGCATACAGAACGTAACTACTTGTTGTACAGTCCAGCCCCCGATGTGTTCATTTCCTCACCTCCGGTGCAGCCGGTGAGATAAGATCACATCCATTGTCTGCGGAGACGACGTTATGGGTGGAGAAGGAAAGTGTCACCAAACATCCACCCACCCCCTACTCCAGGGTCACGATTACAAAACCGCTGGGTTGCAAGGGGACTGTGAAAATAGTGTAAAATATAGCCTACTTTATATATAAATATTAGTTTTATTATTGCATTTTGGGAGAACATCTACTCTACATTAACATATATTGTGCAATTGTGCAAATGCAATATAAAATAAATAACTATGTCTAAAGAAGTGTACAAAGACCTTACATAATGAAGCATTATCTTTTTATTACCTTAGAATGAGCTATTTCTACATCTACATACACCGTGGGTCCCCTTACATGGAATTCGCCATGTTGTTTCTACAGTAGCCCTAAACGGACAAACTGCTCCAAAGAGCGCGTTTCATAAATACAGGTGGATGCTGCACATTGGTGGTGGTTGAGGAGATTCTCCCCTTCCATGTAAAGAGCTTTGAGTACCCAGAAAGCACTATATAAATGTAAAGAATCATTATTATTATTATAAACTGCTCTACAGAGTGCGTTTTGTAAACATGTTGTCTACTTCGGCAAAGAAGCGAAAACGTGACGACGTCTTAGTCCTGTGTCAGTCAGCCAGCATAGTGCTTCGAAAGGGAGGGGTGAGCTGTGGAGTGGGCCGCTGGTTGCAATTCGCAACCTCACCACTAGACTGCCATTTTAACTGCCAGTGCGAACAGGTTTTCTTAATGGTCGCACCGGTGCGACTGCCAAACTGATCAATATATAATTTTTAAGTATTATAATTTTAATGCGCAGAAATGTTATATTGCACAAGCAGCGCACTCAGTCACTCATTTTCGTCTCCCCTCCTTTAATCATTCTCTTATCTATCAGTGCCCCCACCTCCCCCAAAAATGTAATTACGCGGGTGTAAAAAGAGGCGCATTTAATGCTATGATGAAGTGGAAGGACTGACAGATCAAACGAGACGCGCTCAATCTTGCAACTCAAATATGTTTTGCAACCTGCAGAATACAAGAATTTCCCCTGGCAAAGGAATTGTGTTCTCTTATATGAGTTGTTCACAACAAATAAAGGAAGAAAGTAGCTTTAAGAAAGATGTGCTTTAAATATGGTAAAGTGTTGAAAGAGAGTTTACATATACAATAAAAATAATTAAATCATAAACAATGATTTGTATTCATTTCTAGTTTATTTATTAATGTATTAAAGGGGTGGTGCAACGGTGTGTCATGCATTCTGACTTCTTTACAATGTTAAACGTGCTGTCTTCTCATGCTTAACATGGTCAACTTGTCAAAAAACGAGTTGGGCGTATTACGTAGTATTTCTGTGCTCGATACACCCCCCAGCGATCGTACAGGTTTCGGAAAGTTTTTTTCGAACATATAAAACTGTTTCGTAACAATTTTTCTTAGACCCTTATTGGACAATTCTCCCGGAAAAGCACGTGGCATGCTCACACGGCAGCAAGGAGAGCAGGGGAAGGAGCATGCGAAGACGTCACTTTCACATGTGCGCAGGAGAGAGAGAGAGAGAGAGTATGTTCGCGAAGTTCAGGTGTTTGTTTGTTCACTGCATTTGGGTGATGAATGTTATATAAACGGTGGATATAACGCTGGATTTGGAGATCGTTTGAAACTGATATATAGAGCCGTCCCAGCGCTAAAAGATGCCAGACATGAACCGCATGCGGTGAGTGAAACTGATGTCTGTGTTTTGTTGGCAATGGGTGCGCACGTGCTTTAGTTCAGCCTACCCCTCCCCCCTGCACGAGCCGTATGCTTTCGGAAATAATCGTACAGCTGTATCTATCTTTTATAAATGTGATCAAACTAAATACTCTTCGAAGATACAAAGTATTCAATACTGCTCTATAGGTACTCAAGATTAATATGAGATTGACAGAAATCGCGTGTGTTAGGGCCGCTTTAAACACATTTGAATTAAGTTTTAGTGATTTTTTTTCTTACCTCACCCCACGACTCAGGTGCTACCAAATTAAGGGCTGGTGCCACCAACTGAATAACTTTGTAGCACCAGTGCCACCTCTCTGAAATGTTAGTCTAGAGCCCTGTACACTCAACCTGTAAAACAGAAAACTCTGAGCAATAATATTTTCCTCTGGTACAAGACACAGCCAGAAACATACTGCGCCACGACCAAACTCTCTCAATAGCTCCTGCTCCTCTTCCAATACATTGACTTCAACTCAAACATCTTTCTCTTCATTTTGAATTTGATTACACATGGAAAATAATTAATAACCTCAGACCAAAAAAAGGACAAGTGCTTTATTTCTCCCAACTTCTCATTCAGTCTCTCTAAATAACCTGAACACATCATTCTAAGCATTTCCTTCTGTTACACTATTCCATTATGTTAAACACATCCTTTCCTATTTGAATTCTCAATAAAAAGTTTTCCTCAGTGATAACAGGCACTTTGCCTCCAAAAGCTTGGGGATGATATGAGCTGGATTTCGCGCACAAATTGGTTCCTGTCTTAGCGATTTATCATTGCAAATTACCAGGGTTCTCTTGCATAACCATGCAGGTTTGCCATCTTGACCCGTCAATCACAGGGTTGCCAGGGACAGCCTAAATTGATGCGATGGAACGCTGATCCGATTTATTTAAGCAACCAACCACAGCAGGCTCTCTTCTACATCTTTGAAATCATAGGAAACAATCATAAAATCCTTAACCGGCTTTTAAACCTGCAGAATAATTCATTCTGAACAAATTTCCTCTTTATAAACTACAGCCGGAACAGCCCAGATGCACCCTACAACGTCGCAGTGTTTGTGTAAACAAAATTTGCAAATGGTTCCTGTAATAATGGCATGCTGTGACGATGGATGTCTGTCAAATGCAGATATTCTCTTTTTAGCACAAAGTGAATATTTGTTCAGATATAGCAAGACGAAGCGGGAGGAAAAGAAATAGATGATGGAGCGACGGAGAGCGAGAGAGTGGGAACGAGAAGAAAATTAAAATCTGGCAGAATATGAGAGAAAAATATGAGTAATGATGTGTGCTCATACCTCCTGAGGGAAACCCTACAGTGTGGCATATTATCTGTCCCTTTCTTGAAAAATACTTCAGTGCACACATTTTAAATAACGCATAATCAAATCTCACCTTGGAGACGGTTCCCGGCTTCCTACCTCAGCCATATATACACCCTGCTGTGCTTATATATAATCTTTGTCTTCTTATATAAATGTAAATTATGTTAAATTACCTTTTTAACACATTTAACGTCATTTACAAAGTAATTTAAATAATAAATACAGAGGCACAGGTATGTCGCATGAGGTGGACAGGCAATTAGCCGTACGCCTCTGCAATTAAAAACACTTGACAATTGGCACTTTCATATGTCAATTTGTTGCATAACTAAATAGCAAAAAGATCAAACTGTCAGTGGCAGAATTGCAAAAGCGTCTGTCATAAAAGGGAATATTATTTATACAGAGTCTATAAAATTATGACAGCACATGTCAGGCGCTGACAAATTGCATCACCCAGGGGAAATGGCATCCAAGCTATTGAAACTACTACAAATTTGCTAAATGTAAAAAGAAACAGCCTCATCTCAGCGGTTGTCTCGTGGTTGCAACATTCGTGCTGGACCATGTTGCGATGTGGTGCTCAACTGAGAAATGCAAGTTCAATTCTCATTTGTGTCTATTTTGACATATACATAATACATCATTTCAGAAAATATCTCAAAACAAAGCTGATACTCTGCCCATCTTTTCTTGCTTTTCATATTAAACGTATACTCTGTCAATACAGTAAAAACAACAGAAAAGCCGAAATAAAACAAAATGAATACAACCGTACAGCCTCAGAGATTACCGCCGAATTGATTCGGCAGCCTTTGCGATGAAACTCTCAACAATAACTTTATATAAAGAATTTCACAAAACTGAAACTTAATACAAAGCTGCTGTTTGGAACTCTCTGTATCCAAGGCCAACACCAAGATAAGTAGAAATAAATCCAGGACCCCTGAGCAATAAGGAAAAAGTAATATGTTTAAACGATTCGCCTTTTTCCTCTCCGTCTTGCCGTGATTTAGTATTTTCGCCAAAAGATTTAACCCTGCATGCTCCATAGTGCTGACCTGATCTCACAGGATGAGGTGGCTAATTCATAAAAATTTGTACAATGTGAATCTTACAAAAACATACGATTAGCAGTAGAGGCGCACCGATACTACATTTCTCCATTGAAACCGATAGCCGATTATTCAGAGTGATATATGCCGATGCCGATAGTATGGTGGTTATATTAACTCACATGAACTAAATTCTAAAGATTAAATTAAAATTTCCTACCTTTTTGAATGGTATTAATTCCTATAATGACTATTAACATTGAACATCAAACTGGTGATATTTCTTAACATTTCCTATATACAGAAAACAAATTCAATGCATTTTTCTGTCCTCTTTTGGTTGACAGGTTATATCAGCCCTGATCATCGGCTGTTATTAAATTATCGGCCGATACCGATTATTGGCCGATATATCGGTGCATCTCTAATTATTAGGAGAAAACAATACTGAAGCCCCTCCCATAATGCCACCCCTAAACCTAACGTCACTGGCGAGAAAGCAAATCGTATTAAAACGTACAAATCGTATGATTGTGTTGGCACTTCCGAGGGACGTTACTTTTGATTTTAAGAAAGTTACTTGTATTAAATGGTGTAGCGGCTAAAGCTTGGGGCCAAAAAGTAGAAGCTTAGGGGTTCTCACCATTTTACCCTCCAGCAAGATTCTCAACCCTACGATAAGTTTTCTTTGTCACTTTGTGTAAAAGCGTCAGCTACATGTCTAGTTCTCAACTGCAACCCTCAAAAATGAAGATTAGGAATCTTAAAGATAGAAATCTAATTGGAGAAAATTGCTCTGTAAAGAATTTGAAAGCCATCCATAGAATGGGCCTGTAAAAATGCAAACACCGTCCCATCATGCATTGCAAACATGTATTGGGAAGATAACGGAAGCATATTACTATAAATGTTAAACAAAGTGTTGGTTAATGAACACCTGACTCAGCAGGCATCACTGAACTTTCCAAAAGTTCTTGAGCACACAGTGAGAAAAAGATTCTACCTGCTTCACCCCGCACAGTACTGGAGGCTTTTTTACTTGAAAAATGGTGCAATATTCCATTTGAAATTGTTCAGGTAGCTGTTCTGAAAGCAAAGGCTGACCCTGCTTCTTATTAGTATCTCCAGATCAATATTTGTTTGGTGTTTCTTTGATATTACCCACACCAGCCTGTAGCTGACAGAGAGAGAGTTTGATGAGATTAGAGCCTTTAAAAGTTGAAAAAACAATGCTTATTTATTTGAAATGACTATACGCATACAGAAATCCAAATGAACGGCACATGTGCACAAACATACGGTTACATGTGAAATGTCATTTTGGTACTTTCCATGTGAATCCCATGTAAAGTCCCATGGGATCACACGTGAAAACATGCTTATTTTCTGCAAGCATTGGGAAAAAACAGACACCTAATTTTCATGTTTCCAACACGAAGTAACACTGATAATGTGAGCAGAGAATGAAGGTGGAATAAACAGTGGTAAAGATAAGGATGAAAAAAGATGAAAAAGAAAGTAGATTTATGATCATATTCGCTTCGGTCACAGTCCAATAAATGGGACAATCACATATTTTGACCAATAAATGATTTCATCACAGGTTTCCTTTACACTATGAACATGCTACTGATAAAATGAAACTTAAATGATCTTTAAGTTACTTTAGAAAAAAGCATTTTCAAATATTAATATACTTGTTTCATGTGTTCACTTTACACTGAACTGTACAAGGCTTGAAACCAATACTTCATCCGAATCTCCATGTTATTTTCACCTTCGTATTTTCATACTTGCATTCTTCACATTAAATTGCAGAATGCAAATGTGTAACTCCTAAAATAGAGTTTAGATAGAAGGCGGTTTTGGCAATCTGTAATTGTTCATGCACCTGTCAAGCTTTGATTTGCGTTCGCTGTGAAAATAGGTTTATGGGAGGGAAAAGGTAAAGCGGTAAGCCTGCGGAATCCTTCTGGCGCTGAAATGATTGTGCGAGCATTAAAGGTTCGAGTGCATTCCGGTTAGACTCGATACAGGCACACGCAAACAAATCGACTCTTCAAAAGAACGCACGACGCTTCAGTAGTCACCCAATTTTAAAAGAACATGAAAGCCTAAACTGAGAAGAGCTATTGAGCAGCTTTCATAAACAGCCTGTTAGCCGTGCTGACTGATGTTGGGGGTTTGACTGAAAAATCACTCGCAAGTTAGTGGCTCCAATTAAGGGATTGTTTAGAAAAGCACTTGGGTGTAGACATCGAAGACCAACAGTCAAACTATGTTATTTTTTAATGAAGTGCAAATGAATTGCAACATATTATCTATACAATAATTTGAAGTTTCTGTTTGTTGCTGACTGAAACAAATATGGCAGCAAATCATGAGATTTTTTAACAAAACTACAAAGTGCATTTTGAGAAACTCAAGCTGTATCGTTTCAAAATTGCACCATCTGTCACCATCTCATTATTTTCTTTACGTGGGTTAAAGTCAAATGGCATTTTTGTAAACTTACCAGACAGCTTAAACTGTAAATATCTATCATTGGAGCACTTATTTTTCATGTACTTTGTTACCAAAACAAATCTGATTGCTTCTTTAAAGGGATTTTCATTCAAAAATGAAAATTCTGTCATAATTTACCCTCTTGTCATTTCAAACCCGTATGTCCTTCTTTCTACTGCAGAACACAAAAGAAGATATTTTGAAGAATGTTGGTAACCGAACAACGGTGTTACCCATTCACATTGGTTTTTTGTCCATTCAATAGAAGTGAATATATACTAGTGCATTTGTTCGTTACCAACATTCTTCAAAGGGATAGTTCACCCAAAAATGAAAATTCTGTCATCATTTACTCACCCTTATGTTATTTCATTCCTGTATAAATTACTTTGTTCTGACGAACTCAGAGAAAGATATTTTGAAGAATGTTAGCAGCATATTCAGTTCTGGGACATCAGTGACTACTATAGTAGGAAAAAATAAATGGCAGTCAAATGTGCCCCGGAACTGTTTGCTTTCCTAAATTCTTCAAAATATCCCATTTTGTGCTCAAAAGGCCAAAAAATATATACAATATATTTTTTCTACTATAGTAGTGGATGATGTCCCAGAACTGAACATTGCTAACATTCTTCCAAATATCTTTCTTTGTGTTCAACAGAACAAATCAATTTATACAGGTTTGAAACAACCTAGGGTGAGTAAATCATTTTTGGGTGAACTACCCCTTTAAAATATCTTTTATGTTCTGCAGAAGAAAGAAAGTAATACAGGTTTGAAATGACAAGAGGGTGAGTAAATGACAGAATTTTCATTTTTGCGTGAAATATTACTTTAAAAATATAAACCCTCACAACAGTATCTAAAATGTAGACAGCTGTCTCTGTTGTCTGAAGAATCACATGTGCTGAAGTCAGACCACCTGGTGATTTTGGCAAAAGGTTTTACTTGACAGTTAAAACACAAAGCATTTCTCTGACACGAACCTGCTGCAAAACAATGAAATTGATTCTAAAAAGAAAAAGTGACAGTTAAAGTGACTAGAGAGTGGAGAAAAAGTCAATATGAATCCACATACAACAGGCAGCTATTGCTTGCTTCTGAGTTGAATCATAAACCCTTCATACTGACAACAGCCTCATTAAAGCAACAGAAAAATCCTTAAGTAAAAAAACAACCTGTTCCAAAGACTGTATATAGAGAGAAATCCTGATTCAAACCCAGATGAACATTTTATTGCTCATTTGTGCATCTTTTATATACGAGGAGACTAAAGTTCTGTATTACTGTATGTTTGATGTTTATTTTAGATTTGTTTAAAATGAACTTAAAATTCAAACAACTAAAAAATTGGTTCTCCAGTCTAAACCACGACTATAATGATGCAGGGAAATGATATTGTTGGGATAACTTTCAGAGCGATCGTTCCACCTAATGAATGATAAAACACTGACAGCAAATCGAAATCCATTTCAATTAAAGGGGCTCACGCATGTTTTTTTATCATGTTTTTATTGTGTTTAATTGTGTTAACTGTATTTTTTTAGTTATTTTGGCTTAAATCAAAACAAACCAACTGCAGTTTGATTGATATTAATTGGGATGCACAATAAAAAACACATGATTATTGAAAAATTTGAAAAACGGAGTTATCTCATTTTGGAACCAAACTCTTCAAATGTAGTTCTGTTGGTGTGGACGCTGTTATAGTTATCATTTTAATATCCAGCCGCGGAAAAAATTAAAAGACCATTCCAAATTGTCCTTTCATCAGCATTTCTAGATGTATTGTGGTCATTCCAGTCTAGTGTATGTAGCCTTTCAACAAAATCAAACCAGATATAAAGTCAATATCAAATGTTTTCCTAAACAGATGTATAAATATAACTCTTGTATTGCTTAAAAGTGAATTTAAACTTGTTTTCTTGGCAGTATTTGATGTCTGGAAAAAATACAGATCACCTTTTCTGTTATTTTGATCTGTTTCTCCAGTTTTCATTTTCATAGTTTCATAGAAACTTTTAATTTCAAATTTGGGAGAAATATTGTAAGTAACTCACAGAATGAAACAAAAACGATCATTTTACCTAAACACATATAAATGGTCAATTTTAAAATCAGACAAACTGATTTTGAAAAGGTCTCTAAATTATTTCCATGGCTGCATATTGTTATTATTATGATGTGAACCGGCCTTAAAAGTATAAAGCTATTACTGTGGATATAGCACAACCCAAATCATTTTGATGAATTTAATGAAAAATGTTGAATTTTTATTGTAACCTCTCAGTATAATGTTGATTGCAGAGTATTGTGTCAATTTTGAGCACACATTAAGATTTCTGTAGCTCTAGAGAAGACACACTTGAGATTACTGCAGTCTTCTCTCAGGAGAAAATCTGGGAAACAGGAGGCACACTTGAAAGTCTCGGTTTGCTCTCGTTATGAACAAATGCTGGCACATTCCATGCTTTTCAAGAAATCTCATTTCCTATACAAAGACTTGAATAACAACCAAAGAAATTTCTCTTTGACATAGATCATTGGATCACGAAAACGACATTTCAACAATGCTGCGTTGCCTATTACAGTGAGCACGCCGAGGGAGAAAGCCTCGCAGGGCTTGTCGCACGACTTCACATCATAAACACACATATGGCTGCCAGGAAACGCGAGAGAAAGGAAAAGCACCATTTAAAGATCATTCCATGCTGAAGGGCTGCTGGAACCACGGGCACAAATGTTCTTCTTTTCTCTGAGCACCAACAGAAGTCAGAAATCTGGCAAAGAGCTACCCAACATTGATCTGTCAAAGCTGATGAAGCGAACAGCCCAGAGGGATGAGAGAGAAATAAGAAGACAAAAATGTAAAACGACAAAGAATGAGCTGGAGAGAAAAGACAGACAAAGAGTGAACCGATATGAACAGTTATTATTGACTTCATGCCTGTCACTTATTGATTCATTTTTATAACATTCAAAAATGCTCAAGAGGTATGCAATAAAAAAATCCAGCATCATTTCCAGTAAAATCTACTGAGCTAGATGAGTTATAGGTTATGTAAAAATGCCCGGTCTGAGATAAAGCATTCAATATTATCATTGATTCTGTCTACTGCCTCCAAAATGTAGTTTTTTCTGCTGTTAAAACCTAAACTAATAAACTAAATCCACCTGCAGCTTTTCCAAAGGATATATACATATTGAATTTCCCCACAGGGTTGAATCATCACGGACAGATAAGCTTGTGCTGAGTAAACAATGTTGCTATTGCTTCCTGGCGCTGCGGGTACACGAGCATTGTTTATTGGGTAAAGAAAAACATGACTCACCTGAATACGCCCAGTAGGGTTCCCCAGCTGCCCTCCGCTCTCTTTGGGTGTCCGAGATGCCATGACCCTCTGTTTCCACACATGAAACTGCCGGAGATAAATCACAGGACACCATAATATGGACACTCTTCCAAAAACCGTTGAAGCAAACAATGCAACACATTATTGTCAATAAGAAAAGAGCTGAGGTAGATAATGTAAAGTTATTATTGCAAAATAAACCTTAACATGGTTATCAACACTTAGTTGCTTGAACAATAAATGCAGACACAAATACACACAGACATTGTGTACAAAACAGACTCCAAAAAGTCACTTTGCACACAGTTGCATTGTGTTAAATGGTAAACGCTCGTTATATTGACATATAGCCAATATTACTGTTCCAATTCTGTAACATTAATACATTTAAATTTAATTCATGTTAGTCTATTTGTGTGTAGGTGCACAGATGGATGTTTTGTACGTATATCTCTGTTTCCACAATCCTGATTGTGATTCCACATTGTGAGACTGATTAAAAGATGATGTGGCACTTAAAGGTCCAGTGTGTAATTTTTACATTTTAGAGGATCTACTGACAGAAATGCAACATAATATACATAACAATGTCTTCAGAGGTATATAAAGACCTTACATAATGAGGCGTTATGTTTTTATTACCTTAAAATGAACTATTTCTATCTACCACGGGTCCCCTTACATGAAATTCTCCATGTTATTTCTACAGTAGCCCTGAATGGACAAACTGCTCTACAGACCACGTTTCGTAAATACGTTATCTCCTTCAGCAAAGAAGAGAAAACGTGACGACATCTCTTAGTCCACCGTAAGGCTTCAAAAGGGAGGGGGGAGGGATCAACCGTTGGTTGCAATTTACAACCTCACCGCTAGATGCCGCTAAATTTCTCATAATGTAATTTACATCTTCTTGCTTTGGCTTAGAGCAGGCTTAAGTACTTCGAGAAGGTAGAAATCCTACCTCAAAACCCAGACCATAAGAAACGCTCACATGCAGTGACTCTCGATGAGGTAATCAAAAGTAATAATAGCACTAATAATAACCCTTAAAGACCACACAACAGGGCTCCAGACCCTCAAACAATCACACTATAGCTAAAGTTCTGGGTGCTATAATTACCAAAGAAGTGAATTTGTAATTCTGAACGGGTAATAGCAGGTCATGCTTGACAAACAGAAAGTTTACTTTTGATCGCCGAGTTCATGAATGGATCTACTGAATAATTAAAGTACATCAGAAATAATTTCCTCATCACAAAGTTTTATTCAAATTACACATACACAGAATGCAGCTGTGTGGGAAAATTAAAGCGAATGCTCCAGTTTTGCCTTTAATCTGAATTTCTACATGTATTGTGGCAATTCCAGTCCAGTGTCTGTTCAATTTCAATAGAAACAAACGCCAGGAATGACAAAGTCACCCAACAGCCATGTAAAAGACTGAAAGAAAGAGGAATGAAAGAAAAAACGGCTTATTCCAGTTCATTTTTTAACTGATCCTAACTACATGTAAAAACATGAGTGTTTTTTAAACATATATATACACATAAATATTTGCAGTATATAAGATCATTGAAACATTGACTTTTTTGTTATTTTGACCAGTTTGTCCCATTTCAAGTTTCTGCAAATAAACAATATATTATAAACAATATGTATAATATACAGTACAATATATAATAAATGCTCACCACATTCACACCTATGCAACCTAAATTCAACATAAATTCTTGTTTTTAATATGTTAAATAACATACTTGAATAAAAAGCAGAGACTTTACATCACATCAAACGTGTGTGTGCGCGTGTGTGTGTGTGGGAAGGGTAAACCTTACGGTATGGGGACAAAATGTCCCCACAAAGATGGCAATATCCAAAACCCTTGTCCTTGTGGGGACATTTTTTTGTCTCCATGAGGAAACAAGCTTATAAATCATATAGAATTCACTTTTTTGAAAATCTAAAAGAGCAGGAAGTTTTTTGTGATCTTTAGGTTTAGGGCGTGGGTTAGGGGTAGGGAATATGATATACAGTTAGTACAGTATAAAAACCATTGCGTCTATGGAATGTCCCCATAAAACATGGAAACCCAACACGTGTGTGTGTGTGTGTGTGTGTGTGTGTGTGCGTGTGTGTGTGCATGTAGATAATGAAATGAGCCAGTAATGTCACATTACTCTAGCTTTGTACTTTCTCTGGCCAGCTATTAAAATAAGCAGCAATGAAAGTGAAACGATGAATTGCTTGAAATAAAAATAATAACTTGATTTTAAGCTGCTGGGTGAATAAATGTAAATGTTAGTCTTGTTGAGAATGTTTTCTACAAATTGCTCTTTGCATGAACATCCAATGTGATTCTCTCAGCATTTTGTTGCACTTCAAAAACAGCTTTACTTTTTGATCAAACACACACTTTCTCCACTGATCAGGTGAATGGTGACCCTTTTTTTCTCCAAATTTTATTTGGACTATTTTTTGTGGTGGACTTGTGGACTTTTTGTTCGGTGAGCAATCACAAATTAACTTTTTTTGCCATGCACTTTACAAAAACCTTTCATCCATTTGTTCCAAACTACAGTTGAAGAGTTCTTAATATAATGTACAGCAGTTAGCTATTGAGTCAAACTTATCTGAGCAAGTCTTTATCATTTTTTTCACAGCTGCTTGACAGATTCGCACCCTGCGTAATGATTGCTTATACTTAAAAATGCTGTAGTTATTTTAATGATGCAGGTCTTCAGGCCAAATGTTCTTCATCTGTGTAAACTCAACTGTCAGAATTTGACTTGAAAAATCTTTAGTAGATCATTTGTTTCAACAAGTTACGGAAGAACTTAATGCATAATTAAAATGAATAACCTGAGGTTAATTATGTTAGTGGGAAATCTAAGATGAATCATTAATTAGTATAAACATCTCTTTATCCCTTAACAGTCCTTATATTTTCCCTGTATATTATTACAACAAGTTGGAAAAGTGGTTCACGGTACCACAGACTGCTGGAAATGATGGGATAAAATCAAAAGTATTGAAGTGTACACTTCCTGGTGTGCATCAGAAAGATGCATGCTGGGTTGCGTAGGATAGATTTTCACCTCCAGACATATAAATATTTCAAGCGCCAGTACCCTAAAAGTACAAGTTTCTCCCGCTGTGCCTGGTGTGCTCTGCTACTCTCCACTTGGCTTTGGAAAGGTCCTGCTTATCTCGCTCTCCGTGTTTCAAAGCTTCCTGGTGAGAACTCCCGCCCCCCCATGTTTCCATGAGACAATTAAAAAAGTCTGAATAACACCGGCCTTTTTATGCTCAACTTTGTAGTTTTGAACAGCTTCCGTTTTCCTGCCTTTGAACCATATGGCTGATCACATGTCAGGAAGAAGCTGTTATCAGTACATCTGGGTCTTTGTGCAAAGTGACGAATCTGTGGTTACCTTAATAAGCTACACGACTTCTACCTTATTTGACCCTTAAAAATACTTTTACTGGTATAAACAAATGTATTCAGTTTAGAAATATATGCAGGCTATATTTAGAAATATTTTGACCAAGTAAGTTTAAATGTTACCTCATAAAACAAGATTAATTTAGACACTTTCCTTAAAAGTCCACTGTATGAAATTTAGCGGCATCTAGTGGTGATGTTATGAATTGCAACCAACGGCTCACTTCACCGCTCACCCCTCCCATTCGAAGCACTACGGTGGCTGACATAGGGCTAAGATGTCGTTAAGTTTTCGCCTCTTTGCCGAAGAAGATAACGTATTTACGAAATGCGCTCTGTAGAGCAGTTTGTCCATCTAGGGATACCGTAGAAACAATGTAGATAGAAATAGTTCATTATTGCATTCTGTACATAGATCCTCCAAAAAAATACAAATTGGACCTTTGAAGCAGAAATCCATAAATTATATATTTTTCTTTTTTAACTTTTCAGGTTATTATAATGATTATCATTTGACAACATTTGACTTCAATGCACGTAAAAAGTAACCTGCAATTTTAAGTTTCAAACACAAATGGCGATATAGAGACGAAAGTTGCAGCTACAAAAGGAGAACGTGCACACCGTTTTTTTTCCGTACAATGACAGCATACAATGACAAACACTGTCAAACATCAAAAAGCTACACAAAATGTTTAACTTTTGAGTTAACTGTATTTTAAATAAGCAATTTTCATGTAGAACGCAATGCATCTGCGTATGCTTAAATAAAGCATTTCCCTTTTATTTAAAATGACACTGTCTCCGTCTCCGAGCTGAAGTGCAATTCCTCGTTTTATCTCACTTCAAAGTGCTTAAAAGTGACTTGGTCTCGCGGGTGAATACACCCGGCACGGCTGCTTCTCCTGCATAAACAGATTTGATTTTCCGATCCTTCACTTGGTTCTTGCCCTCACTTGCATCATTACTTTAGAGATTAATTAGTGGCTGTACTAAGTCGATTCTCTCCATTGCAGCAATTACGTCCACTCTTATTGGTTAGTAAGCAATTAAAACCGCTCTCATTGGTTAGCTACCTGTCTGGGTTTGTTCATTGTTTAATCCCAGCCGGACGGCAACGTAGACTGAGTATTATCAGCTTCCGCTATCAGAAACCGTTTATCAATGTTAAAGAGTAAACTAATGATTTTCCAATGCTTGTTACAGAGGGTAAATATTGGGTTTCGATCTAAAATACAGCACTCAGTCGTTTAGTGCTTAAGTAGGGTTTGTTTAAAGCACTTTCCCATGGGCCTTCACAACAGTAGCTACGAATCAGCAGGTGCCACCTCGGCAGACCGGCTCTCAGAGGGAATGTGTTTGCATGTCTGGTGTGACACAGGAGGGAAAGAGCAAATAAAGTGAAGGGAAGATGGTTTGCTGAAGGTGACAGGCTGCGTGTGTGTTGATGTGAGGCATACGAGAGGGAGGCAATATGTGCGCTGGCATATTGTGATACCAGGTGCGCAGCCAAATACTTTAAAGATTAAATGCTGCCTCTGAGCTCACAAATATCAGCGTACCGGGTAACCGCGGTAACCTAGATGAGGGTAAACGGGTAGATTCTTGCAAAGTGATGGCAGATGCAAGCGCCCTTTTAAAACCCAACATTACATGTCTTCCTGTGATGTCACTGTATTCAGATCAGTATGGTTGAGCTCATGCCTGACTAAATGTACAATCTTGTCCATGGATATCTCGAGCTAAATGCTTTTTATGTAAAGTAACTGTAAGTCGTTTGATTGTTTTGTCAATTTAGCATCCCCCAAAACCGTAACTCTGATCACTTTTATAACAGCACCGATTCTTTTCTACAAGTCACACAAATTGCAGTCTAATTCATGTCTAGACAAAACAGTGCAAGGCGATTTAAGCCTGTACGGTTAATACTATTTTGTTCGAATTCCCATATCCTTTGTTCAAATTTAAACATTCTAGCAGTTACTAAACTAAATCAAACATTGCATTTAGTTTTGTTAATCTGTTCTGTAAACCACCAACCTGCCAGATGTTCTTTTTATTTACCTTGGACAACACACAGCTACTGTTACCATGATCACATTAGCTTCTCAGCGGACTCCGCCATAATACATAAACAACCCATACTCCCACAAGAGAAACTGAAAATAGCCCATCTCACTTTAACATGACAACTCAAAGGTTTAATTAGGCCCAAAACACCCACCATTAAAGCAAGAAGAAAACGGTGATGTTGTGATGTGTCGTGACATCAAACATAATGTACAGAGAAGTTTGTTGCAGAGAATTCATAATAATTGCTATTTGAAACACACAATCATGAGATAGAAACAAACTGTTTATATGAATTCTATTATTTCAAACGAGACATCCGTGTTTGTTTCAGTCTAATTTGCATAGACTTTTATATACACACGATATTGCTTATAATAGTTAATGTTCAAGTTTTTGCAGAAGAAACTGCTCTATGCTGAACGATACTTCTTTCATCATTTTCATGATCTTGTCATTTCATGTCATTTCAAACCCCCGCAGAACACAAAAGAAAATATTTTGAAGAATGTTGGCAGTACCGATACAGGCAGTACCCATTGACTTGCATTGGTTTTGTGTCCATACAATAGAAGTGAATGAAGAATTTTCATTTTTCGGTAAGCTATCCCTTTAAGAATGAATCATTATTAACGTTAATGTTTTACTAAATGATGTGATCTGACAAGCATTCAGTGCTATTGTTTTATTTAAAGGTGGGGTGCCACAGTGTTTCATGCATTCTACTTGAAAACGTCTGTTTTCAGAAATTATCGTACAGCTGTATCTGTCTTTTATAAATGTGAGCAAACTATAGACTCTTCGAAGATACAAAATATGTTATATGTACTTAAGATTAATATGAGATTGGCAGAAACTGCGTGTGTTACGTCCACTTTAAATAAAGAATATGCATCAGGTCAATGTGTGGATGTACACTTTGTAGATGTACACATTGTAGAGAAAGTTACTAAAATACATTTAACACCTCATTTTACAATTTTAAAGAGAGAATTGTAATATATCATAATACTGTATATAATATATATTACTGTATGTGTATATAATAAATGGGTAAGCATCAAAGTAATGAATGGGGGGCTGTCAATACAAGAACAAAATCAAAAGAGTTACGATGAAACATTAATGACATCTGAGTCTCCGAGTCCCATGCACGCTGGGAAGAAGTGTGAAATGTTTGCAGGGTATAGGCAGAAAATTGTGTGGGGCAGTGTGTATAATTTCAATTAAAACTTTAACGTGAATAGACGCTTAGATGATGTGGATATCATGTGTGCCTCTGGCGGTCTTTTAAAAAACAAGTCACAGGATACAGTTTCAGAAAATGTTTCTGATTAGAAAGTACAAAGGTTTTATGAACCGCAAACATCAAGCAGGTAAATTCAAGCTGGTTATTTTAAGGCCTGTGTTAAAAAAACGGTCATGACACTAGGCAACAAAAATCTATTTACATTTCCACTCTTGTTGCACAGGAAAAAGGAAACAATTCAGTAAAAAGAGCTTTTGTGACAACTTGCCCCAAGTGCAGTATCGTGTCACAATATATGGGGTAAGTTGTGACAAAAAAACATACCATTAAATATGTAAAAGGTGATGAACAAAGTTAAGTAGTAGTTAAGTGACATTACAGTTATATAGATATTATAGAGAAAAACAGCTCGTGTGACAACTAGCCCCTACCTGCACATTTTTATGGCTGATAAAAGCAAAACAGCGAAAATGGCACTAGGAAAGAACAATACGGTTATGACAGCGAGATAAAATAATACAATCTAAGCAACATATGCGTGTGTTTGCGTGCACGCACGGACAAGTAATCATTAAACAAACAAGCGTGTGGGAATTTCTTAATCCATCCTTATTTACCACACAGGTCACAGCAGGTGAGTCTATGGTCTGCACTACTCAAGTTCCTTTGCAATACCTCTCTTATTCAACCTTTACTGAAAGCTCTAAATACGCCACACAAACATCCTTAAATGGCATGGAGGACATTTACACGGTGTTCCAAAGCAAGTCCTCAAAGGGCAAACATGCCACGCATAGACCTGGAAGCGGGAAAGGTCAGTAAAGCATAATGGATGCTCGGGCTCCTCCCTTCCACCTAAACATCTGACGTGCACCGAGATATAAACCTCGCTCACGGGCTCCGTGTGTGCACTGACAACCCTTTGATAAATGATTTGACATGTGAGTGATTTTTCCCTGCGTCCACAAAGAAGTGTAATCTGCTTTCGTTCTAGTAGCTTTTCAAAGGAAAAAATTAGTGCCAATGGTCTCTCTCTTTCTGTCTCAAGTTATATTTAACTGGGCCTCTGCTTCCTGCTCCGGCTTCATAATCTATTTTTGCGGTTTGTGTTTACACTTGCTTGTTGACCCGGTGGAGTTTGTCTAAAAAGGTTAAAGAGCCGACCGAGATTATGTGTCTTCATGGGTGAAACCAGTTTACAAGCAGTGAAATCACTAGAACAGAAAATCTGTAATTAGTAAAAAACATTTTCAGAATATAGTTGCACAACTTTAGAGAGACAGAAGTGAATCCTCATTCTTAACACTGAATACTTATTAACCAACCTCCATTTTTGTCAACTCTGAAACACATTGTTGTTAACTTTTCCAACTGAGTGGTTACTAGGGCGTACTAAACGGTTGCCAAGTCGCTATGTAGGACTGCAAGATATCAAAAGTACAGAAATAAGGCAAATGTGCATATTGTTATCATTTGCTAAAACTAAATAATTTTAAATTTTCAAAAATGATATATAGTCAAAGTTTTAGGTCAATACAAATAGTGGATATAATTTTTTGATTATAGATCATTTTGCAAGATGTTAACAACACCAGTTCACATTAAATTTTTTAACACTACACAATCATTATAACAAAATATAGCTGCAAGCAGCGACATGGGGCCAACATAGAGCATAGAGCATAGAGCAACGGAAACTAAAACCAGCAGATATAGAACGTGTGTGAGAAGGAAATAGATTATTGAAGAATAGGTGAGAACGAAATCAAATCGAAGACTTCACATATAAACGTTACATGTGCTATACACACGGGGTTCGAACCACCAACCTCGAAGTTTCAAGGCGTGGGTTTAACAAGTTGTGCTGTAAGTAAGTAAGCGCTGTCTGGAACTATATCAGCACAGAGCCAGAGCAGCACAGGGCAACAAGAGCAAAAACCGGCAGATATCGAACGTCCGTGAGAAGCAAACAGGATATGAAGAGTAGGTGAGAATGAAATCAAACTGTAGACAAATCAAAGAGAATGAAATGCAATTTTAGACTTAACGTTTAAACACTACACTCGCACAACTTGGGCTTCGAACCCGTGACCTCTTGTGTCGGTTCATCTAGTTGTGCCACTCAGTTAACGTGTTTGACCCAGGATCCCAAGGAGAGCTTTCAGAGCTTCAAACATTGACATGGGCCACGAACTACGAAACAAGAGCGATCTTGAAACGTCACGTGTACTTCCGGGACTGTAATTAAATGGCGCATACCTAACTTGGTGCAGATATATCTTACAATTCAAAAGATATTACGATTTATGACAAAAATTCAAAATGGCGGACCACGATCATCCATTCGTGACCATACCGAGATCACGATTTTCTGACAAACATATCCAAAGTTACGAGAGAAAACAGCCATTTTTCAAATCTCGCGACCCTTGGCGCTGTCCTCAAATTTGCCATGGACCCCCAGTCCAAGGTGTCGATGAAGCATACTAAATTTCGTACCGATAGATCGAAGAATGGCCGAGATATGGCCTCAGATCCATTTTTGGGTCAACTTTGAAAAGTTTGCGACGTCGTAACTTTTGAACAACGGCAAAAATCGCATGTCTGTTGGGTCCCGTCTGTGCGGCTCAGTCCAAAGATCATCTGGGCCAATTTTCATAACAATTAATAACAATTTCTAGGACTAGAAACGAAAAAACGCAAAACTGTACTTTTCGAGATGGTCGCTACTGTAATGGGCAGAGTCTTAATGTAGCACATGGAATGCGATGAGCGTGAGGAGTGGATGCCATGTGCCGAGTAGAATTTCTGTAGATCAATGGGTTCAAAAGTTACAGCCATTTGAAAAGTGAATTTTTGAACTACTGGTGGTGCTATAGAGTGAGTGCTAGAGACCCAATACTTGGGCACATGACAATTGAGGACCACCACTATGAGTTTGCAAAGTTTCATCATTTTCCTACGTACGGTTCATAGGGCTGCTATAGACTCCCATTGGTTAAGAAAAAGAAGAATACCAATAGAAGCAGTACTAGTGGCCATAGCCCCTAAATACAACCATCAAAACATAAAAAATGATTAAAAGGATTAAAAACATTAAAAGGTCCAGTGTATGAAATGTAGCGGCATCTAGCGATGAGGTTGCAAATTGCAACCAACGGTTCACTCCACCGCTTTCTCCTAGCTTTCGAAGCACTACGGTGGCTATATTATATTGCATTTCTGTCAATAGAGCCTCTAAAAAAATTACACATTGGACCTTTAATTATATTCTTCTGGACCAGTACTGTTTTTGTCTTGCAAAACAGTCCATATAATTTCTAAATATATTTTAATACAATTTAAATAGATTTTAAACACTTGACTCCATACATTATCGTAACTCATGGTGCATATCGCATTTTAGTAAGTAATTGAATATAACATCTTTCCTCAATATCTTGGCATGATATTCTGATTTCGAAATTAGGCTTTTTCAATCTAAATCAATGCAATGTTTTCATCCGTCAGGCAAAAGAAGCAACTCTAGTTACTTACAATTGCAAAGTTTACCTGTAATACAAACCATGTGGGATGAGTTACATGCTAAATGTCTAGGTGAAAAGCATAGCAATAGCTCAGCAGGCGCCACTAAATATCAGTCAACTGCTTCCAGAGAAGGACAGAAACAGGAAAGCGGGTGGGATGACTTCCTTAACCTCAGCATGCACAGCGATGGCCTATTGTAACTCAATAAGATCTAAAATACAAGCGCTACATGCTCATTCATTTAATTCCCAATCACTGCCGAAAGGAAATAGATCCTATCCATAGGCAGAACCCCCATGCCATAAAAGACTGGAGTCAAAGCATGCCAGCCCACATTGTGTACGCAAACCACTAACATCCTGGCTTTATCCTGTATTTATGGAACTGGCGATGGTCTATTGTTTCATTGTTTGGTGCGAGGACTGACCTATTTTAAACAGCTACACAGTACAACTTCCTCAGTGGAAAAGCCAACGGTGAAACAGAAGCTCAGTTTGTTTTAAAGAGTTCTCCATAGGGTTCCACATGATAATTCATGAATAAAATGAAAATGGCAAAGTAGACTGCACAAGGTTAAATTCCATTGAGGCTATAAAGAGCAGAGAATGCCTTTAACATCTGCCTGGTGTGAAAGATAATTACAGAATAATGAGGATCCCTATAGACTTAGTCTCTCAGACCGGTAGCCATCATCAAAGCTGCCAAGGCTAACACTGAGGACTTACCTGCTATAACTAAACGCTTCATTGACTAAGTCTATCAAAGACTTGGGTAAATCCATTAGCTGGATTAATCACATGTTATAGGCTTAAGGTAAGGGCAAACACATTTTCCTTTCTAATTATGAAGCAATCGGGTGAGTGTGTAACCACCTTTAAAAGGGCTCACAGTATTATAAAGTTCCATTTATTGATTTGAATCCAAGTTTCTATAATCTATGAGGCTGTATCGTTTTACTGTAGTTCATTTAACTATAATTATAATAAAAAATGTAACACATTAAATTAAAGTAGTAGAACTTAGAGGTGATTATTTGGGAAAGATGGGTCTGAGTTTGACTCAATGGCATACAGTTGTATATTCCCAAGATTTTACCAAATTTGAACCAAAATTCCAAAAATCATGAATAAATAAAAATGTGCTTTCTTATTTGAGAAAATACAGGACATCTTTATTAGTGTATTATTGATTTTGTTTAACATTACATTTTTTTAACTTATATAACACACTGCTCATAGAACAATTAACATTAAAATTTTTATGTTTATGTAATTTTGACTGGTATATAAGTTAAATTTAATTTTATTATTTATTCTATACATCATTTTATCGTATTTATCTATAATATACTTATCATTTATTTTAATTGTATTATTAATTTATTTGTATGTTAGCTGTTTTTAACTTTTTATTTATTTTCAGATTATATTAATTTCACGTTATATTAATTATTTATTCATAATTATTCATTGTTGTTTTCATTTTATATTAACAAGGCAACATTTCTCACTTTCAAACGATTTCAAATAATATTTAGTCATATGTTTTATTTGATTTAAATGAACAGAAATGTTTTATCTTTAGTAAATTATAATAATCCTGGCTGAGGCTGAATATGATTGTTAAAAAAAAATGTACCAAAAAAATGTTACAACTTGTTTTCTCAATCTACTTTAAAAGCTCGCCAACAGATGTACTTATGAAAGAAATAACTGCAAAACAATCTCAGAATAGGCACTATTAAGTTCATTTGAGATAATAAAAAAATCATGATTTCACAATTATGATTTCAAATCAAAAACCTTTGTGTCTGCTTGAAACTGGGTGTCTTATTTGCACATCACCTTCAACTATCTGTACTACATGTGAAGGGAGGAAACAGCCACTTTTCTGAGCATTTTGGATAGACTTCCTACAACTCCCGGTGAGATAACACTCATCTTTTTACTTTTAAACTTCAAAAGTATTAAGGTCAGAAAGAGAGTAATTGAAAAGAGACGAGGAGGACAAAGAGAACGCGTAAGAAATAGAGATCCACTCCAAAGCTCCAGAAGCTGTCAGCCTATTAAGGGCACTAATCAATCATAATATTAAGATAATATAACCTCTCTCTTAAAATAACGCATAATTAAAAGAATCATTTGTAAAGGGGTTACATGAACTGACAACTAATTAAGTCGATCAAAAAGTGTAATTAGATCAATTTCATTCACATACCGCATGAAAAGACAGATTTGAGCCTTTCACCTGCTGCTTATGTACTACCATCTAACAAGGCCATGATCCACCAGAAGTAATCATAGTCTTTCATTTCTAACATCCAGCCTTTCATCGAGGTTTGCTAGTGTCATTGTTGTGGGTGATTGGACCATCAGCCGGTAATCGATACAAGAATGACCAGGTCAAGGCCCTTCATCAACCGGTGCATGAAATCCAAAGCAATTGGAAACGTATGATAAAAGACCCGCGCACAGCTTGTGGCTGAAGAATATCTGACCCGTGCTTTCAGGCTCAAGTTGTGCACTGCACATTTAATAAAAATGTAAATATCTCGACTGCTCTGGCCGACTCAGCTGGTAAAGGAGAAAAGCTTTTTTTCCAAAAGGAGGCAGGGTTACACTTTATTGTGATCTCTTTGTTTGTAAAATATTAATTAATTTACCATCATAATAGAACAAAACGCAGAAGATTATTTTACAAGAAAAGCAAGGTAAGCTGTTGAGATGTTAATACAACACGCATATCTCTGCAAGGCCAACATCACTTTGCTGATTTATGATATTGGAGTACCATCTTCTATGTGTATTAGTTTTCAGTACACCTTTCAAAGGGATAGTTCGCCCAAAAAAGAAAATTCTGTCATCGTTTACTCACCCTCATGTCATTTCAAACCTGTATGACTTTCTTTCTTCTGCAGGACATAAAAGAAGATATTTTGAAGGACGCTGGTAACCAAACAACATTGGGCCCACATTGACTTCCATTGTATGGACCCAAAACCATACATATCATGACTAAAAATATATATTTTTGGGTGAGCTATTTTAAGGTCAGCCAGTCGAAATCTCTCTTGCAAAAAAGAGTGCATTAAATGATTTACAAGTGGAAAGGGTCTAAACGTCTTCTAATTGGCTAACCAGAATACTTCCATGGCCCCCGTTCACATTTTTGTTTGTTGTTTACAGATTCTATCGCTTGTCAAAGAACAAAGACATTTTCGGACAACTAATTCAGTCATGTCAGTAAAGTAACTTGGTAACACTTTTGAAATATTTATGTGTGTCTACAAGCAACCAATCAATTGTGTTTTGTAGATTTGATCCAAAAAATAGATTTCTAATATCACAAGTTGATGTTTCTCCTGATTCATTCCTATTCTGACAACATCCTGCTGACACAATCTCACACACATCATAGCGTGAGCACCCAACAGAATGCAAATTCACACAACCATATCCATATCTAAACTCCAGTTTATTCCTCTCCACAACCATCATTTTAAAAACACTGCTTTGTACTTCAACTAGAGAGTGTTATTTACAAACTACAGCGTGAAACGCTCATGTTCATTAGCCTAACAAGCCATAACTGAGTCTAAAAAGCATCTGCTGTCCAGAATTACAACAAAAATGATCTTCCAGAGACCTAAAGCTTTAAAACGGTATATTAAAGCACTTCAGCACAGTGAAAATTCCAATATCGCTTAAAAAGACTGTAAAATGCACGCTAAAGTGAGCCAGTGACATCTGTAAAAGTCACACCCATCTGTGGATATGAAATATGGATCTGGATCAGCGCTCCCCATTATTTTTAATGCTTCCTGCGTATTGATTTTTTTTACTCTCCGCTTCAATTAAACGATTTACAGGAGTTTTGTATGCAGCTCATGATTTTGGAGACAGGCGGATAAGAAAGGAAGAGGAGCAGAGGGGTTCGTTTCTGATTTTATTGCGCCGACTGCCTTTCAATCACACAGGAAAAGACTTCTCATTAGGGGAGAACGAATGCAGCGCAACAGAGACCGAAGGCCGAAGTAGCGCATTAAAAAGCCTGTGTCTTTTGACAAGACGCCCTTGATGGATACCGATGTCAAGCTGAAGCTTCCCGTAGAGCCGGGCCGCGCGTCAGCCAGAGGAGATGATAGAAACCCTCGGCAGGATTCTGAGATCTTTAACCTTCTTTTGAACACACCCCTGGTGTGGACACAAGAAGAACCTGACAAACGTGGCTACCAGAGTTCAGAGTTACAATCCACAGATATAAACTTGTACACCTGATACAGACTTAAACCTCTAGAAACACACACAGGAGATATAGCTCTAGGGCGTTCATTAAATATTACACAAAACCGGCTTCAATGTCTGTGACCGTCTGCAGTATATTCCTTAAAAGCACGCACACAGACAGAGTAACAACATATAACACAAATGGAATTCTGAAACAAAAAGAATTATATCATGGGAAATCCCAGCCCATCCTGAAACAAATGAAGCAGTGGCCTTTCATTTTTCAGAAGTCTGGGAAACACAATGGGGACGTCTGTGGTCAGAAAGTTCTCTGCTGAGCGCTTGTACACTGGCCAGACTGTCAACAATAAGCATAAAACACTACTGATTTTGAAGTCGGTGTAACCTCTCCCCATATACCATTGCACTAGCTAAGACTGTTCCAATGATACGCCGCTAAACTTTCATTTAACCATTAGCCTATAGAGACAGATTCATCTTGCATTAAACTCCTATAAAAGTTTTAAGACTGAAAGAATCACTGTCCATGTTCTGTCCATCAACTGACAGGCTTTCATTGTTAAGAAATAAAGGCTCAACATATTTTCAAACTCATTTCCATTAATATCATGGCTTGTTCAAGTTGTCCAAATAAAATTTTGTGGATCATCTACGAACCATTTAAAATTTAAAGGAATTTTGGCATACTTAAAATGCAGTCACTTTATGTCCTCTGACTGTTTTTGCTTTAATTGCTTGCATGAGCCATAATTATTCTGTACAATCATCTTTGCAACAGTAATGTGATAATGAGCACACGGCGCAATTATTAAATAATAGTCTCACATCACATGACCAGGGGTGGTTATGGACAAAAACGTAACCACATCTTCAAGATTCCAGGGAGATCAAATGTAATAATTTAAGAATCGGCCATCAAATAACACATCTGTCGCCAACTAAGTAGTAAAACTTTCTGTTAGTCTTTAATAAATCTTAATATATAAATGTTTAAAATGTACGTTTTGTGTAGAGGATGGGATCACAATTTCCAGTTTTGAAAAAATCTGGTTAAACTATGCATGTAGGCACTTAAGGGCCTTTTCATTAAATAACTAAGCTTCTTGCCTGGTGCACAAAATTAAATAAAGGTTGCTACATGATTTGCCAGGAAATGCCCACAGGCACAACAAACAGCTAAGTAGCAAGCCAATGAAGCAAATGAAGTATTAAGCGATTCATTCAATTATTCAATAAATCAATACGTAAAATTTGATAGCACACTATGAACGCACTTATTACTCTGCGCACCGGTTATTTTGATAGTTTAGACTGATGTAATGCGCAAGGCACGAGCAACCTGTGTCCGCCTTTACAGCCAACGAAACCACGGCACAGTCCATCAAGTAGTCTATACTGTACACTACAAAACGCACACTATATATATACTTCAAGGTCATTTGAGGTACCATTCCAAGAGAATGCACGATCAAAGCTAGAACAGCACATATCCCACATCATCTGCTCACAAACCGGACGAATTTATAAACTATTTTTTCGCAGTTCAGGTGTTTTTTTATTGCGCCAGATTACTATACCTGTTTTTATATGGAGTCTACGTGATTCAACGGTATATAAATTAAATACGACCATTTCAGTTCATTAAAGCAAAGTGTTAAGGATCCAACATTCAGCTTGGATTACATCACCCTGGGAACAATAAAGTCCACGACACCATCGGAGCTCCTAACCTTCTCCAGAAGACCAAACATTCGATCGTGTGTGCATATCCTTAAAAGCATGTAATTATATTTGCGGTATTATACTTTAAAACGCGCGTCTCTACCTAGATAATGCGCTTTAGCTGTCCCCTAATACATGCAAAACCAGTCTTATGATCTTTGATGCTGGTCGACGCATGGTCGTTCAAAAGATCCGCCGTCTGGAACTTTTTGCAAATTGAACGCAATCACCGTTACGATTATTAACCACGAAGGCCCACTTACCGGAATGACAGCTGATGCGTTGGATGAGAAGGGCTGACAAAGTCAAACACAACATCCCCAAACGACACGATCTTCGCGGTCTCCACATGTCCAAAATGCGCAATTAGAGCAAAACGGAATGGCGGATCAAATAAAGCGTCAACGAAGAAAACGCACTAACTTGAACAACTCGAACAATTTCAGACGATCGAGGCGATATAACGACCAGCGACCAATCTTGTGCCTGTTTCTTGGGACATTTCGGGCAGCCCACAATCCGCGCACACTTCTGTTTTCTGTAGCGTCGCCTTTACATTCTCCAAGTTAATCCAAACCAGTACGTATGCCAGACGCACTTTAATATGCTCGTGTTTAAGGCGGCATAAAACACTCGCTTCAGATCCTCTTCTGCACAGCGGCTCTCTCACGTAGGCTATCTAGAAAGTCAGTCGCGTCGATCGCATTCAATGCGCTCCGCTTCTCTATCCGGGAAGTTGTGCATATGAGCGATTTGCCAGAGGAATTAGTTTACAGCCGGGAAGGAAAATCAAAGCCCTGCCCTCTGGATCCTAGCGCCGAAGCCTGAAGCAAGGCGACGATTGGCTACTGGACAACTGAAAAGCAAAGGATCCGTTCTTATAATGTCTCTTTTAAATTGATATCGTATGCTACTCTGCACTTCCGATAGGGTTTACATGAGGTCTTGGGATCGTTTTTTGATGGGTTAATGCAACGGCAAGCTTGTGAATCAAAGGTTTAACACATGTTTCCGCATCGTTTTCCACCTAATGTTATAAAAACACATGTAGGAAACTGCGGAGACATCCTGTCATGTCTTGCTGCAATCAGCGGAATTCAATAGGCATGACATTGTCATTCAACACGACACTCTTCATTGAGAAATGGGAGTGTCAAAACTACCCTGCGACGTCGACTAACGTGGCATATAATGTGCTTCTTAAATTTCACCTCTCCTCATTTTCACATAGGCTAACAGTTCACTTATCCTTTAAAATACTGTGCATCCATACTCATTTGTTTCCTAAGAAACACATGCATGTCTTCCCTTCGGGATTTGGTCCCAGACACTGGCGCTCTCCAAGGTGCTGAAAGTTTGCCAAGCCCCGCGGTGCTGACGACTACCCTTTGACGTCAGTGTCACACATTAGGAGGCTGTGCGCGGCATCTTTTGTACATCAGGTGTGCAGGTGCTTTCTCTGTATCGATGTCGCACACTAGCCAACAGTAAGGGATGCATTACTAACCTCTTTAGTTGCTCTATGATGGAACATGGACATATTAATATTATTGACAACACATTATTATAAATAATAACAAATAAATAAATAAAATGGTTTATAATAATATTAAGCATTTGGACATCCTTAAAATACCATTTTCTGTCACGGTCCCACCACACGACTAGAATTTCATAAACAAGACGGTGGGACCGTGACAATTTTCGTCTTTGACTTGTTAACTGGGAGAATTAGGGCAGCATTTTCTGTAAAACTACTTTCAAACCATTGAGAAAAGTCTACAAATAGTGTAAACATGAGTCAAATGTATTTTATCATGATAAAAATGTACTCAATGTTTTACAGACAAAATCATAAACATATCATCGCTGTCCTGTTCTGAAACACCCCATATCGAAATTCACAGTTTTTCAGCAAAGGGAATCACACTGTAGTTTTGATTAAATACTGTGGCGTCGAAGTCAACAAGTTCTTTTTTATACTTTTTAAAACCCAGTGACAAACATGAAGTGGCAAAAAAAATCACGAAATATGGAGATACAAGGTTTCAGAAGGACAGCAGAGATACAGTATGCAAATAGCCGCTACTTCAATAGACTTGTACTTATAATATTTTAAAACCATTTTACTTTTTTGATGACACAATAAGGAATACAAGGTATGCTACTATTTCTATTTGATGGGAGCCTTCCTTTTTCATGTAACAATGTAGCCAAATCAATTAAGCCTCGAAATGTTTGACTTACTTCGGCTTAATAAAACCTGTTCATTTCTATAGTTACCACATAAAGCACATTCACATATTACCTGACACAACTTTGTGTTTTACCATGTAGGTGTAGCTAAAGAAAGTCTCCCTTTGACCACAATAATTTCCTGTTGATTGTAACAATTATAATGACCTGTTCCTCCAAAATGACTGTATCTCAACTCCTAGAATTTTTTTTACTCTACTAAATTAATGTTGTCCTTGTTGTGAGGTCAAGTTCTCACGCGCCAATGGTTCTCCATCATTCTGTCAGAGCTGTGAGTCGAATACTTTTTCGCTAATTATCACTCCCAGGTTTTCTCACTAGTGCACTAGCCAGTGTGATTGTGTGACACTCTACAGTTCTCTCCCCAAAGACAGCCACAAAAGAGGCTACAGGACAGAAAACAGCAGGGTGCATGGGAGAGCTGCCCAGCTGGAATTTAATTTGAAGAATCTGATTAAATTCTGTATTTAATTACCCTTTCCTCAGAGGAGCTGTTGGGGATTGTCACAGTGTTTTGAACGTGTAGGGTGCGAGCCATCTGCCTAGACTTCTGGAGCGCTCTCTGGTGACCCCTGCAAAAAGGAAGAATTCTCTTTTTTTCTCACACAAACACACCTTGTCCTTTATATAAAGCGGTTCTTTATGCTCTCTTCTCATGCTGACAGTTGCTGTATAACATGGCATCAGTTATGTAGCATTTATTCAGGCAAACGACGATACGTTTCATTGTGGAATTCATTGAATCTGCACATCCCTGTGCATTGTAAATCTCAGGCGTAGTCGTAATTCCCAGCTTTGATAGATCTTCCCAGAGCGTAGTTTATGGTACGGAGCGCACGGTGAAAATATATAAGAGAACATAGAAAGTGCTTTACGTGATTTGGTGGTGTTCATAAAAGTTTAAAGACTGAGGTCAAGTGATAAAATATCAAGGTCCCCGCAATGATGCCTTGTGGCATTTTTTGAAAATAACATTTTTTGTTTCATCATAACCAAAAGATACCAGACGAAGAAAACCACATTCAGAAACGAGCTGGAGAACTAAGGCATAAAACGAAAGATATACTAAAATATATATATATAACTAAAAAAATACAAATAACTAAAAAAGGTTTAAAAAGATGAGCGAATCCTTTGAAGATGTGCTTTTTATGAAAAACAGCGCAGATGTTCGCCACTAAGGTCATTTTACAATTGGGAATGGCTGAAGTCACACTAAAGGAAAGGAACGTTAGAAAATTCTTAATGATGTTCGAATGATCCTGAAACCAGCGTGGGGAATCATCTCGCCTGATACAAATCAAAAACAGACCTGAAACCCTTATTAAAGACTTATCTGAATGTATCAGGCCAATCAATCCGCCTTGACTCCGAAAATGATATTATGCAAATTGGATGTTTTTTCACTATGGTTTGGCATATGTTATTTGTGAACTTGGTAAAGAGGTCGCGCATGAAAACGTCTACAGGTTCTGAACGGCTGCATTAAAATGCAGCCTGTTTGTGGAGAATGAGATACAGTATGAGAGCCAAAACACATACCTTGGGGTCTTGAGTGGTTTGAGACACATATCAGTTTATATTATAAATACCCCCATTTGCATGTATATGCAATTTCAACATGTTATATCATCACACCAGCAAATTCAATCCGCAGGAAATCTACTTATCAGAATCACATCCGCAGCCCAAGACAACCAGAGACTAACCTGAGGAGGCTTGTCAACAGAAGTGGAAGATAAGAATAGGAGCATTTTCTCGGCTTTCACACGCCATAGCCCGTAATTAGGCCATTTTGGGATTAGGGAATTTAAATTTCAGCAAAAATCTGCTGTGCCACTGCAGTTCTAGGTCTGTTTTACATTTCTGCTTCAGTGTGCCAATAGCCTCAGGCAGCGTGGGTTAAACATTTAGGAGGTATCGATGTGTAGGCTTAACGCTGGAGTCAAAGCTGGGAAATCAGAGAGACTGACCTGTGGAGAAAGAAAGAGGGGTAAAAGCTTTGCATTTTTTAAAACTCTGACTAGACAGCTTTTAAATTGAACATTTATATATCGTGCAATAAAATATGTTTGTTTTCAAGAGCTATATACAGTGTGTCAGTTCAGGCAATGTTTGTCACCCTGCCTATGTATTGAACACTGCAATGAGCTGTTCTGGCATATGCGAGTGCTCTGTGGATGATTTGTCTCCCACTATAAAGCTGCTAAAAATGCAACTGCACAAAAGCGAAACGCATTTAGATACTTAAGCCAAATTTAATTATGACTGAATGTAATTGCATTAAAGTTGTGATATCAAACCGAGTGACGCTGTCAAATACATGATGCAAACATTCAGTCATAACCGACTTTTCTTTACTATTTTAAAGTTATTTCAGCCAACTTATCCCAAGGTCTTTCTGTTGATGTATTAAGTCAGTTCTTCTCAAGATCACAGACGTGCCCTTGCAGAATAACCACAGGTTTAGTTTAAAACATTAAAGGGATAGTTAGCTCAAAAATGAAAATTCAGTCATCATTTATTCACCCTCAAGTTGTTTCAAACTTGTATAAATTTCGTTGGTTTGCTAAACACAAAGAAAGATATTTGGATGTTTGTAACCAAACAATTCTGGGGGACTACCATTGTATAAATGTGGTTTCCCACATCTATACAAGAACTTTATACAGCTTTGGAACCACTTGAGGGTAAGCAAATGATTTTTACAGAATATTCATTTTTGGGTGACCTAGGGCCTCGTGTATCAACGCCGCGTACGCACAAAAACTTTACGTACGCCAGCTTTCACAGTCACGGTCGGATGTACTAACAGTGAAATTAACAAGAGAATGTGCGTTCCTCCACACCAACTTCATGTCTGGCATGAGTTTTTTTGTGCGTACGCACATTTACAGCTTTGTCCATACGCAATGTTTTAGTATGGAATCAACGCAAGTCTTTGTACATGAGGCCCATAGTTCTTTAAAATATTCCACTCTGTTTGACAACCAGAAAGGGTCCAAATACTTCAGCGTATCTATTGCGACCAAAGTGTAAAAGTGTGTATCTTTCAGAGAAATTACATACGTTAAAGTGCCTTAAAGTACTATTTTAAGATGTGGCTAATTTTGGCTAATTCGTACAATCTCAGTCGTACACTTCTGTACGATTTGCTTTCGCGCCAGTGACATTAGGCTTAGGGGCGGGGTTAGGGGTGGGGCTTCAGAACTGAGTTTTTCTAGAAATCATTTTGTTTGTAAGATTAACAATGTACAAATTCATATAAATTAGCCACCTTGGAAAATAGTTACGAATTCCCGTTAGATCAGGTTGGTGCTTTGAAACTGTTTCAGCCACCGTGTGTTAATTCGATTCTTCACACCAAAAGCTTTGCTCACAATTTTAGCTCGTGCTAAAAGGTCAAAGTTGTTCCAGAACAGAGGGCCGTCAATGAATCTATAAGCTCTGTCAGTGTCATCGCTCCCAAACACCCTTTCCTCTCTCTTCTCGGCCCTCACCGGCCCCAGAGCAATCTTTCTGTTTGTCAATATCTGTAACCATCAGTTCTCCCAAGGACATGAGAACGGAAGGGTCAAATGCTGCCGCTCAACCTAATTATGCTGATGGTGGCAGGCAGCTAAAAGCCAGAAGGCGGTTAGCTTCCAGAAAAGTCCCTTTACTGTCCTCTGAACGGACACTCAGCATTGAGATTTCGATATATCAGCTTTGCCAAATGGGCCCACTGGGGCTGCTCCTGTTCGGGGCAACATCTAAACACGTTTTCGTTAAACTGCCAAACATAAAGGAAATGCCTCTTAAATACGCGATCAAATATGCTGTGCTGATTCAATTTTATGAACTCGAAAATGCTGCGCACGTGCGATACACAAATGTATAAATCAATAGGCATGTAAATGGAGCCATAAATATAGTAAAATACAGTTACATTTGCACAATTTGCAAGCTGGAGCTCCCACTCTGTGTTAAAGAATGGCCCATGTTCAAGAATCAGAGGCTTTACAATATAGTTCTGCTATAAATCAGTTTAATAGCATATGAACCTTTGATATATGGCTACAGGGCTTCGGACACAACTCTTAAAGCTCTCCCTCGCCGAATGTCCACAATGAGGTCAGTTTATTTTGTATTATTTAACTATTCTTCCAAAAAGCTGCGCACCATGACATGTTCATTTTTGCGTATTAATGTTCAGATCAATAGGCCGAAATGAGTGAATAAATAATTCAATCACTCGTATTATATGGGTACGAGTGGAAAATTTAATTAGGTCAGAATGTTATCAAAAGTGCCTGGTGTGGTAGTCTATCTTCCAAATCACGACTAACATCAGTTTGTAAGATCTGCCCCAGGTTTGACTAGATTCACTAGAATATAATCTTTCTTTTATGAAAGACCAATAATTCAGTGAACTCAGAGTCGACAGCCATGTGATGTGATTTGCTCGAGTGAAATGAAACTTGTATCTGCAAAATTCTTCCATTTTGGCCAGCCTTTCCACTTTATCACTGTATTAAGCCGAAACGATTGGTACACCTGCCTAGAGATTGATGCCAATGTCACACTGACCGAGCCAACAGGGTTGTCAAAATTTCAACACAGAATGCTGTTTTTACCAAACATTAGTTTGAGAAAGACGTTTATGAATTTGCAATCTAGGACATTGGCATGTATGCATTGTTAATGCGCAATCTATATTTGTTTATGACTGCACTTGAGAAAATGAATAATGAATGTTGTTCTTGCATTTCCCAATAGAAAAGGGGAGCACTAAAAAACAATTAACACCTCAAGCAGAGATAAGAATAAGAGCCAAAATAAGATCATCACTCATCACTGATTTTACCCACATTTGCCAGGAAAACCTGTGATGTTTTCTTATGCAAAAATTCAAATCTAAAAGAACTTTTTATAGTCCCATATAACATCAGTGTTTTTTAATAAGCAAATTAAATATAAAATCCTCATGTTTATGTTTCTGTGACCTTAAAAACTATTCTGAGAGCTCCTGACTTTACCAGCTCATTGGTACCCATAAGAAAATCTCTTAACTCAATTATTTATAATATATATATTTAATATCTCAGATATTTCTCCTAACAAAAATCTTCCGAATGTATTCATACAGTGTACGAAGTGATCTCAACAATGTCACAAACTGAGCTGTCTCAGTTCAAACTGAACAAGTCTGCAATCAAAAGTCAAAATTCAAAGATTTCAATATGAACCAAGGTTATTTTAGTTTACTAAAATTAAAAGCTTGAAAATGTTTCTGTTTATTGAAATCAAATATTGGCCTTACTATTATTGGAAAAACTTGAACTTCAAATTGAAATGTTGCCAAACTGAAATAAGTTTCAGGCACTAACATTATAATTATAAAAAACTAAAATAAAAATAAATTAATCTTATATAGGAACATAAATAATAAATAAATAATAAAACGACAAAAGCATATAACAAAATTGATAAACATATATCAATATATAACAAATCTAAAAATAAAAGCTAATTTTAAATATTTATAAAACTAAAACTATAATAAATCTGATATGAACTCAAAACTTTGTCTCATTTGTTTCTACAGTATTCCTCCTAAACAACTTTAAGACTCTATGAAAGCACAACATCTGAACAATAACAATCTCCAAAAGATATTTCGTATGATACCACTACTTTTGAAATAGAGTTTTGCTTTAACAATATCCAGCACTGTACATTAAAATATCAGTTAAACAATCTTTTTGGCCCCAGTATCCAAATATTAAGTAATGGCCATTTTCTACCCACAGTATAATCTACTTTATTCTACTTTATTAAACTCTCCAGCACTTAGAAAGAAAGCACCACGTGTTCTGATGCGATTTATTGCGAGCCAACACATTTCAAGACAAACTGTTCATCTCTGAACATTAGCCATGACAGTTCTTCAATACGCTTATAATTATAATGGATGGTGTTTGTCTTTCCTGAATCAATTGATTAGCGAATTGTGGTGTATTGTATTAACGCAGGAGAAGAGCAGACGATAAATCACAGAAACCAGATCACGCTAAGTTTTGCAGCCACGTTTCCTCTCCTTTAAACTGAGCTTAACGGAAAAAGTCCAACTTTTGGTATCAGCACCTCATGGTTAAATATTAATTATAACATGTTAAACTTTTAATACTTCTGTTGGAACGCAATAACATTATCCTGTCATTAATAATCTTTTTTAGATGCAATGCAAGTAGAAGGTTTACTTCTCATCTAGTACTTTTGTCGTAAAGCATGCCGTTAAACGTCAGCCATCGATAAATGAGGTATGAAGCGAGAAGGCAAGCACAGGGAAAGAAAAACAGCTACGCTTCCTTCTAGCTTTACAGTGACAGAAAAGCACTTCCTCTCTACCCCAATCTTTTAATCATCTAATTTCTGCCAGACCCTCAATTACATTTGACAGTCGGCTTTCTGTTTGAACAAGAGCCACTTTATCTTTGTATGTCACGGTTTGTTAATCACATCTTTCTTGTATTCATGTCCAACCAATTGAACGAAATCAAGAGGGAGGTCTACAATCACAAAAGCTATTTTAATATTTAATGGATTGTTACATTTTATTTGTCTGGCTGCTCATTTTTGTACAGAAGTCAAACGCACCACTAATGCAGTATAATTTTCAGTGTGAAATGTTAAAATATTAATAATAGACATATTAAATCGTTCACATTTTCCGAATAGAATGTGGCCCGCTGCTGGCAGGATGCTACTGCGTGTGTGACTTTGTGATTGCTACAAGCATCTTGCAGTTGTTGTTATATCATATATCTAAGATGTTCAAATCTTTGGATTTAGGGTGCAAGTTTACAATTTTTATTTTTAGGGGTAAACTATTACTCTAACCATATGGTTGGTTAAAGTAATAGTTTACCCCTTAAAATAAAAATTGTCACCCTTGTGTCATTCAAAACCTGTATGACTGTATGAAAATATTTTGAGGAATGTCTCATAGGTTTTGTGTTCAAATGGAAGTCAATGGTGGCCAAAGTTGTCCAGGTTTGTGTTCTGCAAAAAAAAAGAAAGTCATACAGATTTGAAATGACATGAGAGTGAGTAAATGATGAAATAAAATGTTTTTAAAAGTTTTTTTGCATGGTAGTTTATTTTTTGTTCTCACAAACAAATTTCTTATTTACTTTATTGTTTGTTTGTTTAAGCAAGTTACTCTATGTGTTTCCAGAATTGTGATTATACTTCTCTTGTACCTGAGCAGGAAGCCATGCACAGAATTCTGGGAAACGTTATGGAAGTGAGCAGCTCTGCAGTATGTCAGCTGGATTCTGAACCTTGGACCTCTATATGTAACCTTATCAAAGCTTTTTGAAATGTCCTTGTTCCTCTGTCACCAGCTCCTGCTAATCTAATTCTAAACTCAATGTCTTCTCTGAAGTTTGTGATATGCTGACAAGGCACGCTGTAATGATTTATGAACATGCCTTAATTGGAACCTTTGCTTACCCTGAAGGTGCCAGCGATTCTGCTTCTGTAAGCGCATTTTAATCATCAAAACATGTATTAGATGGCTCAGACGTTTGATTAAATTGCCTTAATACAGTATGTGCAATTTCTTACAATGTATATAGAAATTTCACTGGTAGGCCTAAAAGTATATATACGTATATATTTAAAAATATTAGAATTGGCTTTTTTATTAGTGTACATTTTGTGTCCAAAGTTTGTGTGGTGCTTTAGTTGTACCGTACCATAAAATTAATATCAAATATAATATACATAATATATAAAAAAAACACTGACCTTTGAACTTCACAAGATATAAGACATCGCCATCTCTGTTTAAAACATAGAACTGCTGTTTGAAACATATTATAAGCTTACCGTTGTGAATATGAGTAAGGTAAAGAGACACCGAACACTGATTTTTACATACTTGCCTGATTTTTGTTTATTTTTAACCAAAACGTTACAGATCTTTATAAAACATGATTGCGCCTTTCACTTCTTGAGTCACTTGTTTCAGTCTATATTTCTTACTTACAAATCCCCCAGCAAACTTTAAGAACTTGGTTAAAACTCCATTTGCCTTTTTTAAACATGGTCATTTCATTGGGCATCTTTTCCCGTTCTGATACTGATTGATGGCATTCAGAGTTATTCGCCAGTAAAATTGCTTTTCAAGATTACATCATCATTCTTAATTACACAGAGTCATTCATGTGAGGTGGCAACAGTTAATTGAAAACTAATTTCCTTAAGTGGACAAGACTGATTGCTGCCCAAAGTTTAGGTCAGCAGAAGTTCCACAGCCCTCGCCGAGTACAGTTGCAGTTTAAGTCGAAATGCATTATATCTATACTGTAGGTTCCTCTGCTTGACTTTTTCCCTTGCATAACACGCTTAAACTGGATTATTTAAACAATAAAGATAAAGTTTGTCAAAATAAACGTTGATGTCTGAAGGTTGGTGATGTAAACGCTTAAAAAGCCTTGAATTCTGAAGGTTATTCATTCATGCTTTGTGTAATTGAAACACTTGAGCAGTTTAAAGCAAGTTTGCTAGGCAGCTGGCCTGAGTGGTTAATATGTGATGTTTTTAAGGGGTTTAAAGGGTTACCAGGGTTTTGCAAAATTCAGACAATCAGACGCAGGTACGTTTTAGCACAGCTTTGACGCAATCTCGCAACTTTTCAAACATTCCATGAAAGAATTTTGATGATCCCCTAGACGAAAACTATAGACAGTTTCATCGGATGCACCCGCCTGGCCCAAAGTTATATTTAATTTACATGAATATTAATATTTTTTTGTATGTTAATTGTATTAAATTAAATTAAAACTACGCAACAGTTAATGATTCTTTGCGGAGCTCTACCAGAAGTTAAGTTTGGGACATAACTTTTATGTTGTTGCTGCTGAAACGTCTATAAGTCGGACCAGTTAAAAACACAGCACACTATGTCAAAACATATTAAAAGACTATGGTGAGTTTGTAGATGGATGTAGCTTGAAAGCTGCAGGGTCAGAAAAAGTTTAGGAATTAAAAAACTCTAGTGACAATATGGCTTTGTCAGCAAACATAATAAAGCAAGAGGAAAAATATGAAAAAGAGAAAAAAAGAGAGAGTAAATGAGAGAAAGAGATGTGGCAGTGGGCTAGCGAAGAGGTCGAGCGATGTGCGGTCCGGGCGCCGATAATGGAGTGCATAGGGAGGAGATGTACCATCAGCCATGCCGAGAAGTGATCTATAGTCTCGCCTGTTTGAATTTATGAGCATTAAGTATGGCACCATCTTACTTGTAATTTGAAATTCCTTAAAATATATGCAGACGACCGCTCTAAGTGATGGATTTTAATGGTCATACCAGGATTAGAAAGAACCAATTTATTTTCAAGGAAATGAATAACAGAAATCTTTGCCCATAGAGAGCCAATGAGACATAATTGGTGTCTTGTTTTCACTGCTAAGCTTGTGAACGACCAAAGCTGCAGCTTGAGGACACACTACACAGCCGTGGAATGTAACAATGTGTCCATACATGTGAATGTCTGTCTACAGGTTACATTTTGACTGGCGGGCATCTCTAATACAGGGCAGAATTAATTGCATGGATTATATAAAAATCCAAGTTAATTGGGGACATATGAATGTGACATCTTTCTATAATACTCAAACAAGTCACGAGTTGTTAGTTTGAGTAATAACTGCATATAGATTAAAAGCCTTTTAAATGCAGCTCACGGCATGATAATGTAGTTAAAATGAAAGAGATGAATAGAAAGAAATGCAAACGATTTTATGTGTTAGCATAAGAATTAGACAATTCTTAAAATAACAAAGAGACAGTATATCATCATCACCGTTATGCACCGGATGGCAGCTACGTGGGAGTGTTTGCTCTGCTGTCCGTTTTCACAGTTACCACTCGGAGATGAGATATTTGTTCTTCCCCAAATCTGTCTGACAATTATGAGGTTGTCATACAGAAAAACAGCAGACAGAATTTTACTCCTTAGAAATACAGCAGCATTCTATAACCTCCAAGAAAATGATCTATCGTTTTATGCTGTCGAATGCGTCAACGCAACATGACCATGGTGCCAATTTATGACAAGCTCCACCCATGAGCCTCCAAAAAAGACAAAAATTACCAGGAAAGTACCATAATAAAAGTAAATTAGTCCTTACCACTCTTAATATTCCTATATATAATCGATATTACCGAATATTCCTATATATAATATATGTTCCTATAATCTATATGTTTTCTGACATTTTCTCAAGTTCTGTCTGGCCAACATTGGAGTGTAGATTATGATATGGTTATCTTAATAAAATCTATTTTGATGAGCTTTTTATAGTCTTTACATTTCAGGCTTGTCTATGTTGATAACAGGCCATATGTTTCAGCTCTTAATGAACTACATTGCGCATGAATGTGCAATATTATGACCTACTGTCTAAGTCTGTACTTCTAGAATTGTAACTGGTATTTGTGCAAAGAAAGGTTGCTTTTCCCAGTGGTCATATTAACATGCTGAGTATAAATTACTTTAACAAGCTTCACAAAGAACTACCGTTTTAAAATGGGTCAAAGAACAATGTCTTTGATGTAAAAATAACTGTTCAGGATAAGGTGCTCATTAAAACAGGTGTGCTGATGAATTATAGTTATGTCTTTTCCGATATCCACCACATTAAGCAGGGTAATGAACGGACCACTTTTCCCACTTTGGTATTATTCCCAAAATACGCTTAAAAAATTAGAATGAATCCAAGTGTGAGGTTCAACAGTTGCTTAGTTGTTAACCACTTAGTACCACTTGTTTACATGCTAGAATTACTTCTGTAAGATAACAAGACATGTGGGTCACATTTAAACCATAGAAAAAAATGTTTTGTCTTTACTCAGTGGCAGGTTTCTTGTTGTGCAACATCTTACAAATAATAAAAACAATAAAACTGCTGCCAAGACAGATCATTGATCTTTGAAAGCACATTTAATGGCTTCTTGAATCTTAGTTACCTTTTTATAAATCATAGGAGTATTACCCAACCTCAACACATCATGAGCTCTGTTTCCAAAAAGCATGTAAAAGCAAAAGCAGTTTTTCTGACAGTGTAATAAGACATGCATTTTCATAATTTGCAAGTTCAAAATGGCATACATTATTTCTACAAATACCCAAAACTTGAATTTATCTGATGCTATGCTGGTGAAGGCTAAAGAAAACAATGTGAGCTTTCATTTGGAAACATGAATGACTCAGAGTTTATCATTGCGCATGGTGTTTTTTTTTTGTTGCTCTTGTGTAAAACAGGAAAAGAGCTCTCATTATCAGAATGACCGTGAGCCGTGAGAGCTTTGTGTTAAAAGTGTCAAATGCTTTGCTGAAGAAATCCAAAGGCTGTATATGGGTCACCATTGAAGTATAATTACAGTGTGAAATGATTCCTGAAAACAAATAAGGGTTCTTGATCTTGCATTCACAATTCTCAAACCAAGTACTTTCATTAGTAGGGTTGGGAATCGAAAATCAATTCCAATTTGGAATCGGAATCGAAAGGCTAGGAATCGGATCGGAATCGAAAGGAATTGGAATCGGATACTTGAGATTAAAATTTGAATTCCTCTTATCAATTCCTGTCTGCATATTTTCAGAAAAGTACACGCGTTGCATGATCTGCTGATATCTCAATAAAAGACCTTATGAAAATTATCGATATTTTTTACTATAGTAAGCATAGTTTAGCTATAGAATTTGCATTAAAGCACAGGAATCACAAATTAACCATAGTTGCATTATAGTAACTGCAGTTTAACCATGATGTAGTTCAACTATGATAATACAAATTGTAATAAATCAGAAAAGGTGTGTTTCTATGTGTAAATATACACAAAACGGTGCTCATAAATATATAAATATATTTTGCAAACAAGTCAATAAGCAGGCTAAATGACCATACAGGTTGATATCTAAATGTTTTACTTCAACTGTGGAATCGAAACTGGGAATCGATAAGAATCGAAATCGATAAGCAGAATCGGAATTGGAATCGGAATCGATAAAATTGAAACGATTCCCAACCCTATTCATTAGTGTTCTGGCCTGAACATCACAATATTTCATTACTTAGAAATAAAAGACTTGTTTGCATGTATCGCTTCATACCAATTACTGAAAACATACGAATTGTCCAGTTTTGGTCTCATAATTAATGCGACTAGGAGCCTATCATAACAGCAACCTGGCATAAAATACAGCTCTGATCCATGGACAGCGTTGCACAGACTGTATAATAAGTCTTGGAGAGAGGCAGTCAAAATGCAGCGTGAGCTACTCTCAAACCAGCCTGTATTCTAACTGTCAGTTATTCACAGATCATTCTTTAATTAAGCATTTTAAAACACTGCACTGCAGTTTTATGTTTTCTTGGTTTACCAAACTGATTTAAATCCGGACAATTGTAGTTAAAGGAACAGTTCACCCAAAAATGAAGATTATGTCTTCATTTACTCACCTCAAGTTGTTCCAAATCTGTATACATTTCTCTGTTCTGATGAAGATATTTGGAAGAATGAAGGAAAGCAAACAGTTCTGGGGCACTTTTGACTACCATTGTAATTGTTCCTATCATGGTAGTAAATGGTGGCCAAGAACTGTTTGGTTCCAAGCAGGGGCGATTATAGGTTTTCAATATTGGGGGGCTCAGCCTCCAATGAGGATATATATAAATATATATATATATAGCCACACTCTAAGCACCACATAATGTATATATTACTAAAATAAATAATTAAGAAAGAATATGCAGAAAAGCATAAAGACAAGTTATTGTTATTCAAATAAATATCACATTAATCGGTCAATCTGCAACATTTATAATTCAAAGTGACAACAACAGCCACAAATCCATATAATAAATGTCACAATCAACTGCTGAATCATTATTTAGTAGGAATAACTTGATATGTTTCCCAGCCATTCATTCTGATTAGCACGAGCGCCGTCACTCCTGTCCTGTGCATGACTGCGTGTTCATCTATTACATCCACAATATGTTTTAAATTAATAATAAAAATACTGAAGCGTCTGAAAAACGACAAAGAGCTTCTAGGTACACTTTTGTTTCCTCGGATCTCAGAACAATGAATAACAGCCGCACCAGGCTGAACTACAGTAACGTAACTCTAACTGCTCGTCGACGTCTTTCCGGGGCTGTCAAAACTACCAACTCTCTGTAACTTAGGTGCAGAAAAATCAAACAGCACATCATCATGAATGACACATTTCTGTGCGCTACAATATCATCATGATGCCGTCATTGGTGTGAAGTGATGCTTTCATTTTGCTGGAGGTAACGTAAACAACTAACGTTAGTTAACGAGGGGTGAACGCAGACAAAACTTTTTTTATAGTGGATGGGAAAGGGTCTTGTATCGCTCCCGCATCATATTAAGCTGCATTTATAACAAAAAATGGCAAAAATGCAGATGTCATGTTAAAGTACACACCTTGTAACGTTACTCTGCTTATGACGTTCACTCCAACGTGCTGCTGTGAACTGAAGAATGCGCTAAATAACGCAGCCTAACGCCGTTTTCATTATAAGAGTTTTAAAGGGGACCATAAACGCGATCTCGAATTCTTGTACAGATTACATTATTACTCACAATATTTTAGGGGGACTAAGCTAGAACTTTAGGGGGGCTTTAGCTCCCCTAAAAAGGGCCTAGCAACGCCACTGGTTCCAAGCATTCTTCCATACATCTTTCTCTGTGTTCATCAGAGAAAATAGACATTTATGCAGATTTGGAACAACTCGAGGGTGAGTAAATGAAGACAGATTTTTTTTAGTCTGAAATGAATCATAATCTTTCTCAGCATAGCAACCATGCTTCTAAAAAGCACACTCATACCTTTCAGGGAAATAATCTTTATATTTCTAGAGTTTTGTTTTTTAGATCCAAAAACAAAACCCGGTTGCATCACCAGTGGACTGAACGCAAACTGTAAGCCTGCAATGGCAAAAGCCCACTTACCTGCCTTTCAGCGAATCAGTCACATTACCTAATTAATATTCATGAGCCGAGCTGATTAGGTTTATTCTTTTCAAAACGTTCATATGCTCCTGATCTGTCCTTAACACGATCCTGTTCCGTCTCGGATTTAGAAGTATTATCTTCTTACGTGCAGATAAATTGCGAGGAAACATTTAAATGTTTTCCAAAGCGAACATTATGAGCAAACAAAACACTGAGAAAATAAATCTTGTCTTAAGTGAGTCGCACTTGCCGCTCTGAAATAAAGCGAATGACTGACATAATGAGATCATCCATTATTTTTTCTGGCACTTATTTGCCAGCAGTAAACATTCTGACCTATATATCACATATTGGAAAGTGATAAGGCAGAGATGAAAATAATAGACCATGAACATGCTGTTCCCTGGAGCTCCATGAGATTGAATTTGTAGTTCAAAATGTCACTTTATAAACACAATCACACTTTCTCAGCAGCAGGTCTGCCATAAAACATCCCCAACGAGAACATAGCCATATGAATATGAGTGGAGCCATATAAGAGTTTATTCTGAGCATCATTAAAAACAGGTTTTCCCTCAACAGATCAGAGGTCAGTTGGACCAAATCATTGCCTCACTGGCATCCCACCCGTCAAAGCAGCTGGCTGAAGCAGAAGGTAACCGAGGTCAAAGAACATTTGGCGCCCACCAGGCTCTTACGTTCTGCTCAACAAAACAAAATCTACGGTACAAAAGCGGTCCCAGAATGCACCGGGTCAGTCGCAGGACCCATTTTCAGATTTAATTAGAACAGCGCCATTGCCATGGTGTGAAAATGTATTATTGGATGTTGACTGATGTAACTGGCCCACTTGAATGCTACTTTACAGTTTAACATTCTACATCATCTCAAATGGACTGATGGGACGTTTGAGAGCCTGAAGGCAAAGCTCATGAAATCCAATTAAGGCCATGCCTTAAGGAGGCGGGCCGGGAGGAGCGGTGGTCACGCTCCAATCACTTTTAGTCAGTTAATGTGTGTTTTTCTTGAATAAATGTCTGCTGGTTATGAGACCCGTCTTCCCTTGTGTTTAGCCATGGTTGGTTCAAGTTCGCCCATAGGCGGAAATGCTGTGGTTAATTTAAAAGACAAGACAAAAGTCAAACGAAAGCACGAATGAATGTGACGAAGTGATTCCTTTGTTTCTTGCTCTTTTGTAGAGTTTTAAGTATTAACTTCATATGTTTCTTCTCAAATTGCTCAGGAGAACTAAAAATAGGAACAAATGAGACAAAATGTTAGAATCCATGAAGTGTAAAATTAACAGATTTTAAAGGTAAAATAATTTGGATTTGAAAAGAGTTGATGAGAAATGTTAGAGCTCAAATCTTCAATAATATAGACTTTTGAGTGCAGACTTGGCAAAGCACAGCTCATTTTGTTACATTGTTATAATCTCTTCTGAAACTCACATGGAGACATTGTGTGATTTCAGATCTTTTTAGGACAAATTAAAGCAAAAGTTCCATTTGTTCTCCTTTTAATCTCGAACACGTCTAGGAGAATTAACTACTAAAAAAGGTTGTTTTTTACGAGTTCACCTGCATTTGCTACATTCGCAAATCTTCACCTGTTGCAGTACATCAACATACAGTATTCAAAGTACCTCCGTTGCTCCTAGCAATGAGTCTTTTAAGGACCAAAATGCTGCGTTATGATTGGCTTCCTGTGCCAACCTTATAGGCGAGTGCATATTTGAGAGGGATTCGAGCATTGGATTTGCATACGTTGGCCATTCTCAGACAGGTGCTTCACTGGCTGCTTTTCTATTACTACAACAATGCAACCCTCCCCATGGTGTGAGCTACTGAAGCCTATTCATCTGTGCCTTACAACCCTGCATTTTGTCAACAACACTTAGCACTCATCCCCCAAAGGGGTTTCAAGTGTCAAGCTATTATTAATCTTGTTTGTTCCATTCTTTCCTCTTTTTTCCCCACTGCCTTCCCGGTACCAATGACGCTCAATTCCCCGAGGTTGCCGCTATCCATGGAACAGTGTGATCAATGATTTATCTGCATGCAAACGGTGGCGGAGTCCCATGTAGGTCATGTGTGCTTAACAGGGCTGCTCTGCTGTCCTTCAGCAGTAATGGGTTCCTTGATGTCTCTCATGCACGCATCATTCAACAACTGCAAGATAAAAGAAATCGGGTTTGTTGGTATGCCTGATGCATTGATATGGTCAGAAATACGATATTTTCTTTACATTTTAGATATTTCTCATAGATAGCAATGAGAACAAATGGTTATGAAATGGGGTCTTTTGCTTAAAGTGATAGTTCACTGAAACATACAAATTCTGTCATCATTTACCCACCCTCTAGTCATTTCAAACCTGCATGATTTTCTTTCTTCATGCAGAACACAAAAATATATTTTGAAGAATGTTGTTAATCGGCACCCATTCGCTTGCATTGGTTTTGTGTCCATACAACTGAGGTGAAAGAGTGCCAGTGCTACTAACATTCTTCAAAATATCTTCTTTGATGTTCTGCAGAAGAAAGAAAGTCATAAAGGTTCGAGGGTGAGTAAATGATGACAGAATTTGCACTTTTGGGTGAACTATCCCACTCTTCTGCTCAGATTTGCCAAAGTACCAAAATCAGATAAAAAAAAACTCAATCGTAGTCAACATTGTATGGCACTTTTACTCTTTATTTTTTAGGCGAAACATTTGAAACAAAGTTGATACAAAATATAACTAACAACTCCAGGTCTCCTAGAATTAGACCTCTGAGCTTTACATTTATTCATTCGGCAGACACTTTTAAGCCACATCCTACAAATGAGAGAGCATTCAACATCTCTTATTTACAAGCCAAAGACATTTTTTCTAAATTTCTATAGACTCTAAATGAGTCACTGAATCAAATACAGTGCACATGTACTCGAATGCAAAACATTATAGGACAACATGTTTAAATATTTACAAATACAGTATGTGATTTTTTTCTCAGAAACCGCAGCAACAACAGGCCATACTTTAACGCATAATGCAGACAGAGTTACCTGCCCATTTCTATTTCCATTTGAATACTCTGCCTTCATTTAAATAGATTTGAATAATACATTCCCTGTACGCACTTGATTTGCAGTTTTTACAGCGGTGAAAAAAACGAATGCACACGTTCACGGATGGAATTCGTTTGCAGGTTTATTATAACTTCCTTGTCACACCTTGTTAATTAATAATGTGTATAATGTAGTTTTCTTATTGTTTATTACTTCAAGTCCACAAGAAAAACAACACACGAAGGATGATCCAATGCGAAACAACAGGCTGAAACAAGTAAAGGTGTGATTCTGAACGCAGAGTCGTATACTAGAAACTAAAACTTTAAATGATGCCACAGCTATAATGTGTGACAACTAAAAGAAGTAACCAAACAACACAGTTCTCAAGAAGACGTGGACTTAACTATAATTTTAAAGTTTTTTATGCTAGTGTGTGCGTACAGTCACAAGTATGCAAAGTATAGACCACTTTGCAAAATGTCAACAATAATGGTCCTCTGCACAAAGTTTAACACTGCACAAACTATTGAATAAGAAATACAAGCAACAGAACATTTATAACCAAATCAAAATGTTAAACAAACATCTTTACTATTCTATTATATATGTAAGATTAAAAAAATAAAACCGGAAGTACTTCTAGACCAGAGTTTATTTTTTGCAAAGTGGTCTATACAAACTTGCAAACTTAAAGTATGAAAACTTCAATTGACCTTCATTTACAAATGACGACATGTATAGTACGTCACACATGCACAAACACTATCATACACCATGTGTCAAAACAGAACTATACTTTAGATTACTAACATCGTACCTGAGAATGTGAACGAAATAAACTGAATCCAACACTGGTGCACAAACAATTATGTTCTAGGCAGACTGTTTCTTACAAGTTTAATGATTTAATTGAAATATCTACAAACAATAAGGCTGCAGTGCTAAACACAAATACTTCTGCCGAAACGAAATCAATTAAGCAGAATGGGACTGTCATTATCTGCAATAGTCCCAATAACTACCATCAAGAGGCCTTTTCATTGAAATCGTAATTGCAAAAAAGCAAAAAGCAAATGAACTCAACGCATAATAGAAAATCAGCCATGGCACGGCATTGATTTTCACGTCCTTCTGTTCTTTGTAATTCAGTTCACTACAGATTTACAGATTATGCTTTTTGATAGAAATCTTAAAAAAACCACTCAGGGCCTTTGTAACAAGTCTGATTCCCACCAAAGTCAGGATACGGTATCAGTCCAAGTCGGGGAAGAGTCCCGGCTGACCCCACACCTCTCACTGGGCTGCTAAATAAAAACCGAAGGCTTGTTATCAATCTGCACTTAATTACTCGACTTCGCACAAAATCTGGCATGACAGATTGTGATGGGTAATTATGCATGCTGATTATGCATATCACGCATGCCAAGATATGAAGAGACGGAAAGAGCATGTCTATGTATGAGACAGCTCTATGAGAGGACAGCATGACATGAAAATCACCCAATGACCTGTTCTCACAGTTTGCTTCACAAGAATCCATAAAGTCAAAGTGAAACCAAAAAAAAGTGCCTTTGATTTACACTCCTGGTTTTATTGTGATTTATCAGTGCATGTTATTCTAAAGTCTATTTACATGTATTAAAAAAACCCGTAACTTCCTTCAGCAAAAGGTTGCTTTTTCATTGCTCAGGAGAGCAATCTATTTCCAACAGCCTTAACATTTGGTTATATGTGAGTTCAGTGCCAAGCTAAACAGGGATACAAGTACAACGGCACCAAAAAATGCTTCTAAATGAGAAACATTAAGACTAATGCTGCTATGTAACAGCAAACAGGCGTTAAAAAAAGAAATCAGGAGCAACACCAGCATTATGCTTTCTCAACAGAAAAAGTGTGATGGTGTCATAGCAATTCGGTTGAGTGAGTCGAGTTAACTGTAGCGAGAAGTGAGATGGAGAACCAGCATGAGGGAAAAGCAGTCGATCTTATCAAACAATGCATTCTACTTGACAATGCCAGAATTGTCTTTTGCACAAAAATTCAAGCAAAATTGCCCCCCGAAGCTATGTTTGGATGAGTCCACTTTAGGCATAGTTATTATTGAACGTCAATTCGCATGTGTCTGGCAGCAAGAGAAAAATTACACACATTTTTATCTCTTCGGGGCAGCGCAACATAATATATATTTGTGCATGGCTTGCAGCAACGTCAACATTTATACAGACCAGAATGAATTTCAGGACAGAAATCCAAATACAGTACAGTACATGCAATCCAATGGTTCAAATAATACAATTTGGGTGTAAAATTACTAGTTTATTAATTCTAGATTGTTTAAAGATGGGTTTGGATTAAATGCAAGTCTGTTTGTTTTGTTTAACAAATAAGTTCAATTTTAAACTTCGTTATAACGTAGAACATTAAAAAAAACTTTAAAGGAAAAGTTCACCCAAAAATGAAATTTTTGTGATCATTAACTCATCCTTTTGTCATTTCAAACTCTAAAACCTTCTTTCTACTGCAGAACACAAAAGAAGATATTTTGAAAAATGTAAATAATCAAACAACGACGCTACGCATTGACTTGCATTGGTTTTGTGTCCATACAACGTCTTGGTTACGGATGTAACCTCAGTTCCCTGATGGAGGGAACGAGACGTTGTGTCGAGCCGACAGATGGGGTTCGTCCCTGAGAACCAATCGCTTCCGACTTCTTAGAAAAGGCCAATGAAATTGGCGAATGAAATTTGCATGCCGGACTCCGCCCCCGGATATCCGGGTATAAAAGGGAGACGGCGTGCCTCATTCATTCACCTTTGTTCTGAGGAGCCTGAGCCCTCTCATGACTGCTGCAGTGGGCAGCACATGTCGTGGCAAGAAGGACACAACGTCTTGTTCCCTCCATCAGGGAACTGAGGTTACATCCGTAACCAAGACGTTCCCTTTCTGTCGGTCTCTTGACGTTGTGTCGAGCCGACAGATGGGGTTCCTATGGAAAATGCCACAACACTGTGCCCTGTCACAATCTCTGGCGAAGCGACGGTGACTGGCCTGGGCATGTCAGCCATGAGCGCTACCGTGAAATTGTAACCTACCAGAGGGTAGGTAGGGGGTCCCAGAGCTTTCTTGAAAGGTGGGAAGGCCCCTGCCTTCGGCCTCACAGGCGGCGGCCTTGTTTCTCTAACAGCGAGAAGCCGCCCGGTACCGTAAGGCCACTGGGTAAGCGCTACTTCCTCAAATGGGGGATGCACTACAGAGACCACTTCCTACCGCCATAGTCCTGCCGTCACAGAACGGGAAGCAGACGAGGTGGTGGCTGAGTCCCGTGGGAACACAGCCACCCGTGACGCAACGTCTGAATCGTCAACCGCCCGCAGTGCGGGCAGGACGTATCCACAAGGGCTGCCCCAGCGTACTGGAAGCAGACCTCGTGTCCGTCCCCCTCCTCGATGAGTGTGTTGCACCCACGAGAACAGTGGGACATGCCATGCTGGAGAAATTTGCTCTTTTAGAGAAAAAACTCGAACACTTCTGGAACCGCCGAGACGCCCAGGGGAAGTCTCCACAGGAAGGAACAGTCCGCTGCACCACATCGTAGAACCGGCAGTCTTGTAGTTGCTATTTGTAGCGAAGTCTGTTGATCATGAGCGAAGGCTCCGAAGAACAAAAGGTGAATGAATGAGGCACGCCGTCTCCCTTTTATACCCGGATATCCGGGGGCAGAGTCCGGCATGCAAATTTCATTCGCCAATTTCATTGGCCTTTTCTAAGAAGTCGCAAGCGATTGGTTCTCAGGGACGAACCCCGTCTGTCGGCCAGTGTGTAGAATGGTTATTTGTTGAAACGCTGCATGCTTTAGAAAGAGCTTTAGATATAAAGTCAATGTTTACAGAGCTTTTCAGAAAACATTGTTATTGTCAAATCTCACAGATGAACAACATATAATAGATATCAGCACATACTCTCTGTGTAAATGTTTTTCTCCAGCCAAATTTTGTAGCAATTGCATGAACAATCAAATGTGGCCTTCAAATGCCATTTAAATTTGCCTTCAATTTATCTTGTGCCTAAACAATAATTACACCTCACATCCTCTTCAAACAACAGTGTGGGTGAAGATTCAATATACATCCACGTAAATAAATAAATTACTAATAAATGAATAATACCTCCACCTCTAAATGAAAGGGAATATTAAATAAAGACCAATATTTTATAGCGGGAATTGTGACATCTATGAACGACAAAATATTGACTGCAATTCATTTCTATCTTATATTTTCTCTCAGTGAAACAACAACAAAAACATGAATTATGAGTGTTTGTGAATCTGATAGCGTTCCGCCACAGAGGTATATAGAAGAAGGTCAGCGATTGTGCGTCAGATGAATGTTCAGAGTTGCCGATGAGTTAATCATGAGATCTATGGCTCGCAGTGCAATGGAGTGCACACAGCTGCCTTGCGGCCGATAAGTCTAATTGATAATGTAATTCTCCAGAGGTCAGAAACATGCATCATGCCTGTGAGCTGGTGTATTCATCATGCATGCTTGTGAGATAAATGATCTAAGAGAGAGGCAAGTTCAAATGACTGCTTTTAATGGGAGTTGTTCTTTCACTTGTCTGGGAAAGGCTGAAGGGAGGATGCATGCCTGTTAGAAACAGATTTAGGCAATGTTGGCTTTATGGGGTTTTGAATGTAAAGGATTACCATGTTGGCTACAGTTCCTATTGCACTAAAAAGGTTCAACCCACTAAAATGTAAAGTTTTTTTTTAATGTGCCCATCCTCATGTTGTCCCAAATCCCACTTCTTGGTCTTCTGCAGAAGACAAGAATATATATTAAAAGAAAACTGAATATGCTCTTTTTCCTGGTACATGTGATTTTATCAAGTATGACCAAAACATTCTCAACCAATCAGATTTAAGGGTTAAGTTTAGGTTTAGGCTTTGCCTCTAATTATTGGGGTCAAATTTCCAAATGACAATAACAGCATCATAAAAGCTTTACATAACCTATATGGTTTCAAAAGACTATAATGCTTTAATGTTGTCATGATGTTTTGCCATTTTGAAGTGTGACAGCACCAGTCCCCATTTACTTTATATATAATAAAATTGACCACAGAAAAATCCCATTCAAATATAAAAATCCAAAATATAAAAAATAATTAAAAAAATCAAAACAAAAAAGCAAAAATCATTTTTCTCAAAAATCCATTTGTTTTTGGAGATAAATAATTCATAATCAATTTAAAGTCTGGCAGCATATTTACTTTAATTAAATGAACAAAAAATAACCAGGAAAAAAAATCACAGTTTGGCTGCAAAATAAAATGAAAATGAATGTTTTAAAAAAAATGCATAAATAATCTTTCTCAAAAATTCCTTTTTAGGTATTAAACACCCCCCCCCCTTTCCAAACCATCAGAAAGCTGATGCACCTGACAAATGTTTTGTCTGCTTTTTCAACTCTATATTCCATCACGACTTGCTGGGAAAAACACAAATGGAACTCATTAACTGCACAGCCAAAGGTCCTCAAGCAGTCGGCACTCTCATACTTTTCTGTTTTGTACAGTAATCTAAAAGTGTACAGTAATCCATGGGAGCGGGAAAAGGTCAGTATGTGAGCGGGAGCCTTCGCAAAGCCTGAGGCTCCAAACAGAGGGATTAGTCATCGCTACAAGAGAGAAAAAGTGTTCGAGAGACAGATTCGACAGCTTGCTCGAGATGGGTAGAGGGGTTTTGGTGGGAGGGAAAACAGTATAGAAGAGAATTAGAGTGACGGATGTGCCGGCCTGCTTAATTAAGTCGGACGAGAGCAGAGATATGATACAAGCCTCCAGCATTCTGAAATCCCATTTCACTTTCAAAACATTTTGCACACTTTTTTCACTAATCTGGACTTTGTTTGGAAATTTTGCCATTTTTTATTGGTGACTTAAGAATGACAGCACAGAAGAAAGGTGGGGATAAGGATGGGAACTTGACCCTTGACTCGAAACCTGGTCTCTAGTGGGCACTATAGCTCAACATGTCAGATGTGTAAGCTCTGAAAAACAAATAACAGACACTTTGACACACATTTGCATCTCAACACACACACTAAATAGATGCACGTTATTCCAAAGAACACCTATTTACTGCTGATATCAGACTGTGCAGGTCTGAGAAAAATGCTGTTCACAAGAAGCCAAATAGCTATTTAACCGGATACTTTTGTAAATAATTCAGCTATTCTAAAATCTTGCTAAAAGTACAAGCTGTAAATCTTTTAAATCTCAAAATGTTCTGCATATTGAGGACTAGCAGGTGTACTGACATTCAAAACTAAAAACACATCCAAATGATTAAACACTTTCTAACAATATTTTTTAGTAAAATCCAGTGTTAATGTCCCTGTTAGAGCTGTGTTTTGTACCGTAGCACATTTCACGCGACTGTCGAGTGAGCAGAAATTTCAGTGTTTCCGGCTGCCAAAAGGTCAGTTTAATTCTCCTTGAGAAATCTGTGATTAATGTCCTCATCCTCGTATTGGTTTTTCCGTGACCTTTCCTTGTCCTATTTCGGGAACCTACAAAATGAATCCCATATTTAGTGGCCTATTAATAAAGAACAATATCTTGCAACATTTATGTGCTTTGGGTAGGTTACTCAATGGATCACGACCAGCTTTTTTGGTAATGGTGGATACACCTACATTACATTACATATTCTATATGTTAGACATAATTGAACAGTATCTAATAAATCGATATTGGTTATTCAGTGACTTATTCTCACATTTCTAATTTGGTCCCCCATTTCTTCGATACATTCTTGGCAAGAGCATACGTTCGTATTGATTTCAAACTAGGAAAGTAAAGTAAGATGGATGACGACATAGGGAAGTTTGTTGACTGAAAAAAATGTGTCTTTCCATATTTCTATCTATTACCGTTTGTAACTCATACAGTTCCATTTTCTCAAATGACAGTCTTTAAAGCTCAATACTGTGTATGCCCGTATGATGTCTGTCTCTGAAAAATATTTTCACCACATTACTATGTTTCCAAGAACTGTTGCGTGAGCAATTCAAAGAGTCTCATAGTGTCTGTTGAGCGTTTCATGTACCTTGTTTAATAATACATTACCACAGAAGCGGAGAAATATTCTTCTACTTTTCCTCTTGCAAAAAGGAATATTTTAGGACAAGGACATTCTAAATCTTTGTATTTACAGATCAAAATTGGAATGTATTTTGTTTGAGCTTTTATTATTTGTTGACATATTTTTATATAGACCACAAAAATTGTGTACAAAAAAAACTCTCTCTTTTGTTTTTCTTTCCAAACCACAAAAAAATACAAATCTGCCAAACAAGACAATTTGTAATAGATGCAGAAACATAAATAAAAATTACTGAATGCTCTCCCTGTATGTGTACAGCAAATTAAATGTAAAGAACAAATGTCAGAAGACAGAAATGAACAAGAAAGTCTATACTAAATGACTGTAAACTGAAGTGGAAGCTGTTTATTGATTTCTGTGCGTGTCAGAGTGCGCTAACTCAGAGGCAATCCATGGTACTGTTCTCTCCCCTGCATGAAGCATTGCACATTAATGTAATAGATTTTAGGTAGACCACATTCATGCACTCCAATACTATTGATCATTGGTCAGAGATTAAAACAAACAGCCTGTGCTATTAATTATCTAAGGCCAAGCTTCAAAACTGCAACAGCAAACTGGTTGTCACTCCTCTTTCAAAGTGCTGCTTTTCACACAACTACAAAATGTTTACTATATACTGTATATAAATCAAAGTTCCAATACTCTCGCAAAGAAGTCGCAGATTGCTCTCATATAGATGTTTAAATGTCTGGATATACGAAACACTTTGCAAACACGAATTTATGCGGCGTTCAAGACACCTCGGAAGTGGGTTATTTCCCACCACAAACGCGGAAGGATGTTGTAACATTAAAAATTAATGTTACAAATAATTTAGTAGCATTGAAACATTACAAGCATCTGTTAACATTAAAAGAGCACGTTTTTAAAATTATTTCCAGGGTTGAAGTGGGAATTATCTAATTTCCGAGAGCACTTGAAAGCAGCATTATAACTTCTTTTCGACACGACTTGAATGCTTCTGGGAACTTACAGACAAGAAGGTAAGAGTTTTAGCTCCAAACGTTGTTTTTCTCCAGAGTTCCTTCTTAGTTTCTAATTTTTCTTTTACGATGCTTGCTCAACATTCTCTATTGGACTCTTGACTGAGAAAATACATCGTGTCACGTATTATGAAAGTTTCAGGTGAATGGGCGTCGCCATATTGGATATTCCTTCAGACGGTGTCACCATGGTAACATTTCACGGCTGTCGAGAATCGGAAGTCATTAAAAACAAATGATTTCATTTAAGTGAACTTTTGAATCCTTTTAAGAATTTTTCTTCTTTACAAACATTTATGGAAAACATTTATTTATTTGTATATTAACATAATTATTTGAGTTCATTTGTAATGTTCCTGTCATGTGTTGGTTTGGATTTATTTACATTTGCGTTACCCATCACCCTGCCTGTGTAAAACGAAATTCCATAGGAATAGGAGAACACTTTTCCATAACCCTTTCCTTGGACATGCTTTCAGACATGTGTCTAGTTCTGTCATTACATTGAGATATCACCTACTCACTCCGTTGGCAATGATGCCCATGACATGTGTCGCAGTTTGTGGCAGGACCTCTAACATTGTATGTCACGGCAGATTGGTCAGAGAGCTTTCTAATGTATTTTTGGCCTTTCACTACACTCGGCCAACCCTTTGACATTTCCAAAATGTTGAGCTGCCTTCCCAGTAAGCCTACCAGTAGACTTACATTTATTTAAAGAGGAAGAAAGATTGTGGTTTTTATAAATTAATAGATTTCACAGTGCACTTTCTGCTGTGGTATTAAAGCCATTTCTGTCTGAATTTAATACAAAGGAAAACCAATCTGCACAAATCACACATCAAATAAAATGATGAAGTATCTTGATTGTCTTTTCCACTTTAACATCTCTAGACATATCTGGGTCGTTTTTGTTAAAGAGGAGCAATGTATGCTTGAGGAAACGGAGGAGACGTGATGTAGAAGAACATCTCATTAATACTAGTTAGCACTACTTGAGTCTCGAGGACTGACTCGCTTTTATCACAGTTTCTTGCTGAACAAATGTCAAAACTCCCACACTTGCAGAGTACAAGTACGTTCACACTTAGTGGCATGGAAACATATTACATTGTTTGTGTGCTTTTTATTATAATCTCTAGGTATGTCCTGTACTTTAAGTTATTGCCAGCCAGGGTTTTGACTTTGCAGTGTTAAAGTCACCATGAAACGGAAGTTGCGATTGACTTCTTTTCCGTATTGTGACTTACCCTATCAAAGTGAAACGGCTTCTGAAATTAAAAAAAGTAGGGCGGGGCTTTATTTTGCCCTTCCCTTTTTGATTGGTTTGTTGTAAGTTCGGCCTGGATGCGAAGGCTAAAAATGCCTGGTCCATAGTATATGGACCAGGACTATAGTCAGTATAGTCCTACCTCTCTTTTGTTGCTGACGTCATGTGGTGAAGAGTTGTTGTTGAGAGGGGGAGAGGAGCTTAATATTTTTGATTAAAGATTACAATTGCAAATGAATTAAAAAAATAATAATGGTGTTCACGGGTAAATCATTTAATAATTTACTCACTAATAATCACTGCAACACTGTGTAAAACACTTAGAATTTTCCTGTTTGATTTCATGGTGACTTTAAAAACATATTCAATTTATTATGTATTTTTAGCACAATGTTTAATTCACTAAAACTAATGAATAACACAAATGGTACAGTGGAAATTATGCTGTGACAAATGAGTTCAAAATAAGCGAAAACAAGCTTATGCAGTAGCTTTTTGTGGTATTACAAAGGGATGCTGTCCAGAAAGAAGCAGTTTCCAGCCCCATCCATGTGAGGGCGCACTTACCTGAGATCTGACCATAATTAGGCACACTTAATTTGTTTTACTTTCATCACGTCCTGTATATAAACCTTCCAGGTCATACTTTTGTTTTGAAGAATTTTGGTTACAGTTATAGTGTGGCTTTTATTATATTGGATTAGTTGTAGCTTGCCTGTTTGCTCCTTTGCCAATTGTACTTTTGCTTTGGACTCTTTTGGGGGCCCTAAGCAAAGTAAAGACCCAGGGCACCCCACACATGCTTTTCTTTGAATTGCACAACAGTAATATTGAGTACATGTAATTAGTGAGACATATAACCTGGATTTATTTGACTTTGAACTGCATAACAGCACACACAATTGTTGACAGTTTGGTATAAGAATAAACATACTTTGTTTTGGAATCAAATATTTGATATGCGCGCTTCATGACTGTGTATCTGTGCCAGGGGTGGCATCACTACCCGAAAAAATGTGGGGCAAATTTTGATCATTTAAAATGAAATATGATTTTAGTAATCAATATTTATTTAAACTATATAGCATGAACACAAATCAAGTAAATGTTATAGCAATTCATTTTATTAAAGAACACTCAAGATTTCAGTGCTTGCTTTCTAGACTATGGTGAACTCACATTCCGCTCCAAAAAGCGTCAAAAGCAATCATCAAATGATTTAACCGCTTGTGGCCACTAGGGGGCCCCAAGCTTGCGGTCTGCGTAGTGGTTCACAACGCTACTGTTAGGACTATCTCTTGTCTAGGGACTACATCTCTTTTTTGCAACTATTAAACTCTGCATGAATTTAGTTCCATCTCATTTTTAGATTAATTTCACTCACATATATAATGTTTCTTTTTTTTGTCTGCTTTTCTACATTTAGTCATCCATTTCAAAATAAATTTATGTAACTTTTCAAATTTGTTTTGTACAATTAAAATGATTAATTTGACTACAAAACTCATTTCAAATATTGAAGTACGTGCCGTCAGATCATGTGCACACTGTACATAAAGACTGTACTGAGGAAGATTTCTACAGTGTTGCAGGCATATGGAGACCAATAATTTGGAAAACAATTACAAATCTGTAAGCAAAAACAGTATGCAAAAATACTGTATGACTAAAATGTTTTTTCACTTAGTGGGTAAATGGTCATTGGGAGCAGACCGACTGAAATAACTTTCCCATCTTTTCATTAGTGCAGAATTTCACACCTCAGTCGGAGACTGAGACACAGATTAATTGTTAAAAGGGACATTTTCCCTGTTGAGCCAATCTCATATGGCCTGTAAGTGAATAATTTACAGTTTATTAGCAGCTTGTTTACATGTGTACTGCATGAAGTGAATAACTTCCTCTCCATATAACACCATCAAGGGACAGACAATCTGAAATAGTTTCACAACACAATTACTTTCCTTATAATTTGTTTGCTTAAAAAAGAAAAAAAAGCTACTGCCACACAAAGAAACTCACGACATTGTATAAGTTAGTTGAAGCCATTGGCTAGGCCTTTTAAAGACAATCTTTAATAGTCCAATTAGCGTATGTTTATGATTCTTATCTCATACAGATAAAACAACCCGAACCTTGACGGGTTGAAAGTGAATACAAAGCCAAGACAATAGCCACTTTAATACAAATGAATTAACAAATAATTCTGGTCTTGTTACAGGGAGCTTATAAAATTCATTGTCTTATGAATGCTTATCTTAAAATCTTTTTTGTCACATTTATCTTCTGTGCTTTTGAAAATGATAGGATAATTAATTACAGCCAATAATGTTTTCCAGTATTAAAACAATTTCCCTTCAGAAACAGTTAAGCTTCATTAGAGTAATAAAATCAACCTTTTACTGAGTAAATGTTTCTGAGCATCAACACTCTCCGGGCATTGGCCTTTACATTCCTACTGTAGATATGAATATACAGTGATTAAAATAAACCAACCAGTCAGACTTTTGCGTAGTAGAAATGTTTCGGTGTAAAAGGCATGTGATCTTTGAGTATTTTAAGAAAATATACCACGTAATAGTGAGTAAATGCACACACGCACACACACACGCACACACACGCACGCACACGCACACACACACACACACACACACACACACACACACACGCACACACACACACACACACAAATGATAATTAAATTATGGTGTGCAATGTTTAATTTATGTGTAGATCCGGTACTGTATATAAACAACAACAAGAACAATAATTATGCATATTATTAAAAAGCATTGCAAATTACAATATGCATATCATATTAATAGAAGCATAAATTCAGCAAATTTATCAAGACACACGGTTATGTAAATGTCTATTTGCATACATAGGCCTAATTTACACACGTGTATATGAAATGACAGCGAAATGGTCACCTATCACCTATGGAGAATTACAGAAAACTGAGGTTATTATTTTCAATATTCAACAGATTGCTTGCATTCATTATGAGCTGGCAGCCTTTGTTGTTAGCTTATTGATTGTTTGAGTCTGTCTTTTCAGGTATATTCCAAGCTGTCATCATATTACATATTTGACCTTCAGTGACAGTGGCCTTCATTTACATTGCTTAGTAATAGACTTATTAAAACCTTCCAAAATCCAATTTGGGGAGTAGTTTGCTGTATCATTAGTATTGAAATGCATGTAAAGACTCACCATCTGCTCGACACAGTTCAACCTTTGTCACATACAAACGCAGGACACGCTTCTTTCTCCAAATTACCGTGAAAAAACCCACCAGATAATTTTGAAGTTTGCTCAATAAATTTGCACAATGAATACTAATATTCTGTTGGTATTCCATTTCCCAAAGGTAAATGGTGAAAGTTTAATATCTTACTAAGGACATGAAACTACAAGGAAAAATAGAAACCATACCAGGATTTATAATGAATTTAATGGGAATCGTTTATAATGGAAAATTTAGGCCTTTCGGAAAATATAACAGGTCTGACCTAGTAATGTTTTGGGTTCTGTCATCTGGTGGTGGGGAGCAACAGAATAACACCATAAAGCCCAAAACACACCACATAAGCATAAGGAAATGTGAAATGGATTTGGATAAACAGCTGATAGTTCTAGGGATATTCTTTGACAGTCACCGTTCAACAACAGGCTACGCTTAAATACCATTTTAGTAGGATAACCATAATACAACACTATATGAATGTGAATATCATAGCCTACACTTGTAAGGAATAGGCTATTTCTTGTAAGGTTTCTGTAGGCTGTGTAAAAATCTGGAAACGCGATCGCAGCTAATAAACAGACGACTAGCGTCCCGTTGCCATAGAAACGACATGCCGTTGCGGTTGCAGCTATTAGCTTACGGGCTAACAAGCTGCCACTTTTAATTAATAAAGCGGGTTTACAACTGACAAAATACGAACAGCTTCGACAAGTCATGTTTATATGCTGTTTTTCGTTATTCTGAGGGAAAGTTAAATCGTTCCTTCTGTTCGTCTGTTAGATAGCTAGCATTATGAAAACAACTGTCAACAGTGCAGCTTGTCACTGGGATACTCCTGCTGCTGTTATTAGTCATTTTTCGCCTTTTTAAAAAAGACAGAAAAAGAAGAAAACGTGATTTTTACCCGTGAGACGTTAGGAAGCATGTTCAGAAACGATTATCAGGTATTGTAAGACCTAAACACCGTGGTTAAGAAATTAAAAGTCTTTTCAAAGCTTTTTTTATTGCTCGTGTAGGGTGGACCCATTGTTGATATCTTCAGTGCTCAAGGACAAGATCCTGTGGCTAAATGGAAACTATTTGGCAGGAAACCTTCAATAACCAAAGTATGTATGAAGTAGCCTATATGAGGTACAGTAATTGCACAGAATGAAAGAGAGAATGGTTGTTGTTTTTAACATTCTGTATATTTGTTTATATATTTATAAAGCCTATTCATGTTCATGCAGTTACAGTATTGCAGATTCTGGTATATAAATAATCTGAGATTGTCTTTTACATAATCATTGAATTTAAATTTAGATATGCATTAGGAGTGAATCAAGGTATACACCATTATATGTGTTTCTTGGGAACTGCTAACCAAGTAAGATTATTTGTAGCTTTCTGTTTATTTTATGACTTTGCTTTATTTTGTTTTAAACAGGTGTTTGACAAAGAAGTAAAGGGTTTTGTATACAGTCTTGATGGAAGCAGTCAAACACACAAAATGCAGTTACCAAAAGATGGCAAGATGGCACGTGAGTGCCATTGTAAATCAGATGCACAGCATTTTTGTTTACATCATACATATTTGTAGTAAGAGAAAGGCTAGCTTTAGGACTTAGATTAATCAAAATTACTTATATGTTCTATAATGAACGATCAGTTCACACTGTCATTTTGAAATATATTATTTTACCTTGAAGAATCAATACCGTCCTCAGTTTGTATATCTTCTGATTTTCTGTTTTTTTTTCATATAGTTGGATTGATTCAAAGGTTCCTCATTCTACAGGTCAATGTTCCATTGGGAAAAGACTTCTCTGCTGAATTTCTGTAAGTGTCATACTTCATTATCATTGTTGTTGTTCCTTTCTGCAGTGCATAACGTCTTAAAGTTACCGAATACTGATCTGACTGACATAGATGAAATTCAGTGAAAGTGTAGAGACTTTATTACCATGGAGAGCGAACTAATTCACACAGTATGGCTCCCACGCAACCCTAAGCAGACAGGAAAATGGTTAAAGATCCTTCCCATCTGCTTCGCAGAGCAGACGCTGTTAACTTTCAGAGCTGTCTTGCAGAGTGACAGATGAAGAACATCTCAAGAGAAGACTCTACTTGTCTACTGTACACAGAGAACTCTCAGCGACCCCTCTGCATGCGAGAATACCTCTAACCTGCCTGAGACGCAATATTGTAAGTCACCTAGAATGGTCAAATCAATGGGGTTTGACTCAGCGAGATTCGCTGTAAAACGGCCACGAAAAATGACCTGGGAAATGTTCTTGTTGCTGGGATCATAAGGAGCTACTGTCTGTGTGCAGTGGTGTAATGTGTGTATTGATCTGGACTCGCTCTCCGCTGAGATATTCAGAGGGACGCGCTTCCTGTCTTTGGATGGGATCGTCATCTCCGCCTGCTGTAAGCTACGCCGCATCTTCACGATGAAAAATGAACCTGAGGACTCCATGGATAGAGGTTTGGAGAAAGTCATCTGATATTGTAGTTGATGTATACCTTTTGGCTATATTAAGTCACCAACAATGGAAGTGAATGAGACCCAAATGTACATGCATTATTACGTAAAAACGTTCTGGGATGTTTTCATTTATTTATTATTTATTTTTATTGATTTATTTTGTTAAAAAAAAGAGACAATCTTAATCAACATCTATGGATGTAAATGTACCCGATTTAGCCCAAAGGCAGGTTTCATTGGTAGTCCCTTATGTTGTTGGAAATTATTAAAAAGAAAAAGAAAGCAGTAATAATCCAACCAGAAATTATAAACCCCTCTGTAAAATATAATGAAATAACACTTTGTACAAAAAGTATTGTTATGGGTTAAATAATAATAAAATAACAACAACAACTATTGTTATTGTTATTATTATTATTGTTTATTTATTTATTTATTGTCAGTACAGGATTATTGTTAAGCATTGTATTCTCATTTAATGGGACAAAATTAAGCCTTTTGTTTCTTCATTCAATGTCAATGTCCAAAAGAAGAGGTTCCCAGAAGTTGTCAGTTTCCCGGTGAAGTCCAGCATATTATCCAACTGGTGAACATGAAAACATTGGGACATATTGATCTGAAGGCTGCGAACTTAGATTCAGGTCAGTTCCACACGCAAACACCCGTCTCCCATAATTCCCTTCGGTTACATTGCACAATTTTGCATTTGTCTCCTTAAGTTGAACTGAGCTGAAAGTTCTCTTTTTTTACGTTGTTCTTTGCTAAACAGAAGGTCAGGCACCTCTGCAGAACTCTCTCGCCAGTTCTTGTCTGTTAATTTGCTGACTTTAGACATCTCTTGCCATGTCTTGCCAAGATAGCTCTAATCATGTGTCTTTAGTCACATACCTGTCAATTCTTTAAGCCCAGTGAGACCTTCATAGCTGTTCTCAGTTTTTTTATTTATCCAGACATCTGCTGGCCTCATGTTACAATGCCAGACTGTTGTCATCTCACCTTTCGACTTCAGAAATTGGATCACATAATGCCCTCACACGTCAAATTCACCCCAGCGAGATATTAATATAACACTGACCTCAGGTGTTGGACACTTACGTTCATTTGAAAATGTTTTCACATATACAAAAACTGTGACAAAACACAGCCGTCTATCATTCTACATTATTCATAGCTTTTCTTGCTCATCGCCTAGCAACAATGTATAAAAAACAGCGGGCCCTGTCCATGAAGCCCTGTAGTCATAGCGAACAGCCTTGGATTTCTGGCTGTTATATTGAAATGACAAATGGCAGTATTTTGTGTTTTGTTGCCAGGTTGCCACGACCTTAACACTGCTTTTCCTTGCAGCGTTGTGGTAAATAACAATTGAAGATGTGCCCGTTTCAAACCAACAGATGGAAAGGGCTTCACAATAACAAGCTTTATAAACATAAGCAGAATATGAAGGCAGTTGTTTTGTCATAGAGCGCGTTGTGGTATTGTTACATTAAATACAGTTATTATATGGAGGACAGTTCACCCAAAAAATTCTGTCATCATTTACTCACCTTTGAGTTGTTCCAAATCTGTTTAAATTTCTTTGTTCTGATGAACACAGAGAAAGATATTTGGAAGAATGCTTGTAACCAATCAGTTCTTGGCCACCATTGACTACCATAGTAGGAAAATTTACAATGGCATGCAGTGAAAAGTGCCTCAGAACTGCTTTTTCTTTCCTACATTCTTCAAAATGTCTTCTTTTGTGTTCAACAGAACAAAGAAATTCACAAAGATTTTTTTCTTTCTATGGTCAATGGTGGCCAGTAAATGAAGACAGAATTATAATTTTTGGATGATCTGTTCCTTTAATACATCGTCTGTTTCTCGAATGACAAATGTTGTAATGCTTTAAAATACTTTGGCCAGGATAATGTGAGATTTCTGCTTGTCTGTTTGCTAGAGGAGACAGGCGCTGTCAAGGCAACCATCACACGGGGACCAACACCCCGGGACTCCTCCCATATTGCGTTCGGGTCAAAGGTCATTGGACCTCCTCCGCTCACTGCGAGGAAGAGCAACACATCTGCAAACAAGAAAGCAGACAGATCGAAGTCTGAACTGAGCCTCAACATATCAGCAGATAAATGCATGTTTATTTTGACATGACAAATTGGAAACATTTGTATTTTTTTTAAAAATTAAACATTTTTTGTTATATTAACCATAGTCTAGTCTTTATATATGTTCAGATAAGGTGGATTAAGGTAAATCTTTCTTAGTAGTGTTTTCAACTTTGTCTCCAAATGCAGGTAGAAATGAAAATATACAACCACGACCGCCACTTGAAAAGCCATCAGCCGAGAGAACAAGCTCCAGAAGAGCACAGCGAATTCACAATGTAGAGAGAGAAAAATTAAACACAGGTAAAGAACTGACCTCATTCACTTTTAAAGAGAGACAAAATCAAATTATGTCCGACTTGTTGTCTCTCTTAAATAGGTCCATTTTGACATCCTGATTGGATTTTAATGAGAGCTTTTATACTATACGTGGTTTCGCAGAACGTTGATATTTTGTCCTTGGTGATCACAATCAGCACTTGTGCACCAGAAATTAGAATTCAATTATTTTTATTATTATTTCTCAGACATTCACTCCCTTAATAATTAACTCCTTGTTACCCTTTGCTGGTTCTACAAAGTCATTATATTTCGGTCTTCTGTTTTACTTCAAGATAAAGAAGATGGCAAAATTAGCTTAAACCAAGAGGGGCTTGAGCTTCAAGGAAAACTTTCAGGATCCTCACTTCAAACCCTGCACTTAGATTCAACAGCGGAGGTTAAATTAACTGATCCGGATCTGCGAGGCGAGTAAAATTCTGCCTTAAATGTTAGTAGGGATATTTAAGCAGCTGGTTTCAGTTTATTAAATGACCTGACATCTATAGGAACTCATACGTGAAAGAATTATTAGCAGTGCCTGCTACGGCAAGTAAAACTTTTATTATAGCTCATAGTCCGGGTTAGAGGTTTATAGAAACCGTATTAAACTTAAATTTAAACTTCTGTATAATGCATTTGTGCTGCGGACATGGATTACTTTTGGACATGGATGACTATTAAGTGAATTCTCTATAGATCATAAAAAAGGTTGTTTGAGTTACATTAAAAAATATTTCGCAACATGATTCAGCTAAGCCTGCGCCAGAGTAGTAAAGGTTTAGCAAACCGAACGAAGCAAATGAGCGAAGGACGGTTTAAAACCGAGACCGAGAACGCGATCGGCTGCTAACAACCCTTCCCTGCAGAGCGGGCCTAACTCTAACTTCCCTTTAGCTGCGCAAAGAGAGTTCATTAGTTGTAATGGGACATTAAGTACACTGTGTAGGTCAGAACCAATGTCTCTGGGGTTCAGGCAAGCCTGCACTGTGGGCAATTAGAAAAGGTGATTACAATATAGGCCTGTTCAAAAACGTGCCAAGAATCGAAATATGCTAAACCCCTCGGAATGACAAGAGCGAAGGCAACGCTCGAGAGGTGCTCTGTGAACGTGCATGCTTTAATTAGATTGAATGCGACTCTGTGAAGAGCTTAATAGAGCCTTTACATCACTTTATCTGACATGGTCATTATGTTTGCGGTTTTTCATGTTTCACATTAATATGTAATCAGTTGTTCAACTGACAAAGTCTTTATGATCCCTGCTATGAACAAAACAAACAGAGCTTAATATAATCCATCATTCAGTATGGCCAAAAAGGAAATATCACCAAAAATCTTTGTGTTACAAAGCAATGAGAACAAATGGAGATTTTTAAATACAACTCCATCATTCATTCACCCTCATGTCATTCCAAACCTTTATGACTTTCTTTCTCCAACAGAACATAAAAGATGATTTCACCCCATTCATTTCCATTGTATGGACACAAAACCACTCAGACAATATCGTCTTTTGTGTTCCACAGAACAAAGAGTCACAGACAGGTTTTGACCGACATGATGGCGAATAAATAATGACTGAATTTTGAGTTTTGGGTGAACTATCCCTTCAATACAGTCTCAAACTGTGCAGTTGCTTCATTTGTTTCTGCTTTTCCCAATTCATTTAAAGACATCTGAGACAAAGTTGGTGCTGAAGACTCAAATAAATCTTATTTTCTGTGAAAAGTAACCTCAGAGCAACAATTTCTCCACTGGGAATTCTGATATCCATTCATCTTACAATCATTAGGGAAATGTCACCACATCGAACCTCGTGCATGTGGTCTTACCGGACTTTGCCAGTGATTAAAAGCAAAAGCAATGTCCTTTCTTGTCCTTGCGTCTCGGTGAGCAGAAGAAAGCTCAGGTTCACAGTTCACAGTAGTTTAGTGAGACTTTTCGCCGCTGTGCGTTTTGCTGAAGTAGATCAAAGTGTTCTACTCTCAGACTGCAAATTCATCATTTGGTCTCTGTGGTGTCTTTTGCTCCCTGCTCTCTGGGTGTCTTCTCTTTAGTATGAGGGCAGGCAGACCCCACAGGCACACATCATAGCGTCTGAATTATGATCTTACTGTACCATTGCTCCCTATCTACTAATGATGCTGTTTTTGTGCCAGTGGGACAGCTCGAGAGTACCCCCCTCCTCAATCTCACACACACACACACACACACACACACAGATAATGCTATTTTTTATGGAACGTTAATGCCGTTTCACTTATTCTCTCAGGACTGCAGATGTAAATTCCTTCCATCCACATTTTTTAAATATTGTTTTCAATGCATCTTCACCGTTTATGTAAAATATTGGCGATCATTAAAGCATAATGCCGCAGTTATCAAATTTAGCACAAATGAAAGCCGTTGGACGCGTCTTATAAATTCATCCGCGCAGTTTGCAAGCGTCGCGAGTTCATCTCGGTCTTCGAGGAGTCTGCTTATTTGCATAGGCCTATTAAAAAGAACGCAGGCGAGAAACATGAGTGCCGTATAAAAAATGAAAGATGAAACATTATGTTTCCTAATTAGATCTTTATTATTGATCTTTTATAGAGACATACTGTATGAGTCAATACAAGGTCCCAGAAGGGTAACCCAAGCAGAAGTTATTAATGCTTTCTCGATGTGCCGCATATTATAATCAGGGCAAATTTTTAATTTATTTTTGCAAAGATCATTTGGGGTGAACTTTTTGATATAAGTATACAATCAAATGTATATATATTTGAATGCATATGTACAGTATATGTGTGTTTTCTATATAATTTTCATCAGGGTAAACAAGTATACATTCACCAAAATGTAAAATATCTTTAAAAGGACAACAAATAGTGACTTATCATTCCTACAGACAGTGTTTCTACTATGGATACATCTGGGTCAGTTCTCCAGCGTCCGTGCGCTTCTCCACCTCCTGCGTGTGCACAGAGTACAGATGATGCTGACCTTTGTGACACAGAAACTGAGCTTTCTCTCAGCGATGAGGAATATGAAGAGGAAGTCTTCACTTTCTCCTCGTGCCCTCACTCAGCCAGACGGAATCAGGCTAGCAGCAACCCTGTTGAGGATGTGACCTTTGGCCTTAAAGGTCACAAGCCGGTGTCAGGAGGAGAGCGCAAAGATGCGCGCCTCGAGGATGATTTTGTCGGCAGTGAGAGTGAGGAGGTACTCTCAGACACTTTAAAATATTGAGATAAACATATCCCACGGGTTTAACTGTAACTGATGGAAATTAATAGAAATGAATTGAGACTTCTTGCTTAAATAATTTTGATGTTTATTCTGTTTGGTTGTCAAACAGCCAGCAGAACTTGAAGACAGAAAATCAAAGCAAAAGTGTGTAAAAAAAGTTACTGAAAAAGTAACAAGTTCTTAATTTTGTATACTGTAGATAGAGATACATTAAAAATGTAAAAATGGTGACTGTTAACTGATCCTTAGGGCCATACAGCATGTCATGAAAAATATAAATTACGGAATCATTTATTATGTTTTACATTTACACATTTGGCAGACGCTTTTATCCAAAGCGACTTACAGTACATTGCATTATACTATATATTTGTTTCCGAGTATGTGCAATCCCTAGGATCGAACCCATGGCTTTGGCGTTGCTAGTGCCATGCTCTAACCACTGAGCTACAGTAAGGTCAATTATTATTATTAATAAATTATTGTATATGTTATATGTTTATTAATAATAATAATAATCGTTGTCGTCGTTGTGATTGTATTATTATTATTAATTGTTATTAAAATAATAATAATAATAATTTTACAGATCTGTTTTTATTAGCTAAGGGTTTGTCTTATTTAAGTCTAAAATATAAACATAATTATAGAAAACGTCACTGACTAGAATCTTTCTGTGCAAATACCACCAGGAAGTGGAAACAAAAGCCGATAAAAATCCAGCTGTGTTTACATGCATACGTCCTTGAAGAAACTTTTCAGAGATCCTGTACGGTTTTGTTCAGACACCTGTAGAAATAATCAACTCTTTCTTCTATAGCAGCATATAGACATTGGCAGAACACAACATCAGTAATTTCACTGCGATTTTTCTGCATAAGGAAACAATTATTTTATCGCACATGCCAATATACTAGCAGTTGTATTTTTCTTTCCAAGTTTCCTATCATGTATGATTTAGCAGAGTCCTCCGTTAATAATATACAACTTGATTGGTTCCCGCAGGGGCGCTGCCGTTCAATTAGGTCCATGAAGAAAGCATCAGTTTTCATCAGTTCAATTCATTTCTTACGAGAGGGCATTCAGCTCAATGGTGCTCATCAGTTCTCCGTCCATTGAGATGCGCATCATTCATTTACCCTGCGTCTGCTTCGTCTCCTCCCGGGAAATCAGCCTCATCTTTGGCATACATATGTTCTGATGCACTTAATTAGAGATATTTGATTCATACCGCTGACAGTTTTACTGTTTGTTTATTTCTCCTTCCCCGCCCTTGATATGTTTCTAACTCTTATTATTTTCCATTCTCTTTGGCAACAAGAAGAAGATGTCAGCATTTGTCTTCTTATTACCAAAGGGAGATGGAAAGTGAAATAATGACTTGTTTAAATATTCTGAACGTTATATTTGTTTTGCATCGCTGTAACTCACACCTGCGTGATATTAAATCATTTCCACTGGAAGCAGAGGTGATTATATGAACCTAATGACTTCCATTAATGCCACGGAGTTGTCATCTAAAGATAGATGAAGCAGTAATGTACTAAAAATCCTCTTTAACACAACGCATTTGTTTCAACCCAAAATGCTAGATTGTTTCAACCTATAGGTTGGGTAAGATATGGACAAACCAAATTATTGGTTTAAATAAACCTCAAGGTTTCAGAAGGACTTATTTGTTTGTTAAACTAACACAAATCACTATTGTAGTTGCAACTTCAATTGATTAAGTTTGATGATTGAACATGAACATTTTTTATGATGTTCCTGTTTATCATATGTCAAAATATTTCATACTGTAAATCAAAAGAAGTGATGCCTCTGTTTCCCCCAAAAACAGAGAAATTTCAAATGTCCAAACGAAAGACGACAAAAAACTTGATTTGATAGCTCGGCTGTCCGTGCCCTTTTACTAAGGTTGTCCTCATTAGAGTGAAGCTTGCTGTTTAAGACCATTAGTGTAGATCAAAGCCTCGCCAGTTTAAAGACCTTATCTCTTCCAAAACAGAGCGGAGACAGACAACTTTCCCGGCACCGCGTCGCCCTGATTAATTACAGGTAACTGTGATGTTACTCCGCCCGCGTCAGGCTGTCTCGCGTCGTGGCTATTAATGTGTTTCATCTGTGACAGCGTTGGTGTTCTTGGCTCTGAGATTCTTGCAGAAGGTTTCATCATTCCCTTAATGAGTCCATCACAAGTGTTTTTTGGGGGGTTAAATGTAATACTTGTATTTTGGGGAGTAAATTTGGTTTATTAATGTCTTTCGTAGCTTGTTTTATTATTGCAGGCTGTAATGCTGTGATTTGAGGTATAGCGGCATTATTAATCTTGGGTTTTCATAATTAATATCACTTGCTAGGCCAAGCGTCTCTGTTAGGGATTTAAACACAATCAATTCCTCGGGTACCTTATACGATAAATGAGTTAAAGTATCTTGAAAGAGGGACTTGAGACATTGGAATATTATCTGGTGTTGGCTTTTTGGGGAATAAACAACACGCTAGCAACTCCATAGCAAACACTCAGAACACCGGGTGACCCGACACAACAAAATTAAGAAATGTTGTATTGAAATTCCAAACATGCTCTCACTGTTTTTATCTCTTTTTCCCCACTGCTTCTTTAATAGGATGAAATGCACATCGAGTTCCTCATCCATAGAAACGCAGTCCATTCTGTTACTGCTCCACCATCACCTCCCATACAAAAGCACACATTCCTACCCAAGTTTTCGCCTGAGCCGGTTACGACCTCAACACACCGTGTCTCTAAAGGCCCTAGAAGGACTGAAGCTGTGCGTATAGCACCAACCCGTTGCCTCTCACCTAGCAACTCCAGATACCTGAACAGACCGGACCGCTCCAGAGCTGGTAGAACATTGCCTGATGGAGACACCAGTATATCTATTAAGAGAGCATCTGTTCGAGAGATTTCAGTTGAGAATTCTGGTCTTCAAATCGTAAGTCTGTTTTCTAAAGGTTAATAATAATAATAAATAAAATAATTTACACCATAAATAAATTGTTAATAAATAAAGTTTATTATTATTATTTATTAAAATTATGTTTTAGTAAATATTTTTTATATGATTGTTGGTTTTTATTATTAGTTATTTTTATTGTTTTTATTTTTTATTTTTCTAGACCGCAATGAAATTAATTGGAGAGCAAATGGAAAATTTTACCTTGCATCTTTAATGTTTCTCCCGAGAAAAAGATCAAAAAAATATTAGAAGAGATCTTCATATTACAGATGTATTTTTAAAGATTTTATTATAAATTCAAATATTTCTTATACTTTTTCCCCAAAATTTTGTGGAATCTTATTAGACAAAATCTAATTGTATAGTTCCATATTCCTAATGTATGTCAACAATTTATCCTAATAGCAATTTTAGGAAAAACATGTTCAGACAATGACAAAATTGATACTTAAAGGAATAGTTCACCCAAAAATGAATGAAAGAAGAAAACAGAAAAGGGTTGGTCCCCATTGACTTCTATTGTATTGACACAAAGCCAATGCAAGTCAATGGGGACCAACCCTTTTCTGGACCAACGATTTTTGGTTTACCAACATTCTTCAAAATATTTTTTGGTGTTCCGCAGAAGAAAGTCATACAGGTTTGAAATAACATGAGGATGAGTAAATGATAAAATTATTTTCATTTTTGGGTGAAGTACCCCTCTAAATGAAACATAACTGAGAACTCCAGTAGATCATCTGAGCTATGAAAGAGCAACCTTCGAGAAATTCATTTTTCAGAGTTTGTGTGCGAAGCCCAGACAAATCACATGACCCATGTTCACGGAGATGAAATGTTTTTAGGCGTAACTAGCATCCAATCCATGCAGGGTTAGAGGGGATCAAATCAAGCACATACTTCAGATGAATTGGTACACTCAGGCAGAGTGGCTTGTTTATGAGTGCCTCTGTTCTTATTGTAATTTCAGAACTGGTATGGCACTTATTTTCCCCAGAGGCCAGATATTTTAATCGGAATCCATTCAGATTGAGGAGAATAGGTTGTGCCTCTGCATCTCTTTATGGTGAATGGCTTGGACACAGTGTTTTGTTTTTCACGATTGAGAGTATTTTGGCCGTTTGCACACACAGAGGTTGCTCTTTCATGCTATAGCTCAAGAGCTTGCAATTCTGTTCCAAAACAAGCAACAATTAAAACAGACTGTAAAAAAGTGTACACCTGACTTAAATGGCTTAGATGTAAGAATTACAGAAGATTTTTACGAATGCCCCATAACACCACTAACCCCATTTAAAGCTGACAGGTCTCTCTGATGCCGCCAAAGTTTTCTGAGCTTATCTTTAAGGTCTCTCAGAGATCCAGGTACATGTAGGATTTTTGAGCAGCAGGCAGCCATCCCTGCAGATGTCTTGGCCTTAATACGGGTGCCAATTAGCTTGCGATGTCTGATTGATTGCTTGCTAATTAGCTATAGCCAGTAACGATTGTTCTCATTACAAAGTGGCACTGATGAAGTAATGAGATTTTCGGGCCTCGCAGGTGAGCGTCGATGAGAGGGTTCGACCTTTGGGCTCCAGCAGGTGTGATCTGAGAAGAAGTGAAAAGAGCGAAGAGGAGGAGGAGGAAGATGAGCTACAAATGTTGGCCACTTTGAAGAGAGAACAGGAGGAGGAGCAAAACAGCGACACGGGCGGTCCAGGTCTTACTGCATCACAGGTAAAGGAAAATGACGTAATTAAAGACAGAATGCATCATGATAACACGTTGTGATGGATAAGTGATTCTTATAAAAAAACATGCATGCCAAACAAAATGAAAAACTAATATATTTTGCATAGAAAGACATAAAACTGGGCATTTTAATGCAAAAGTCAACCTTAGCATGAAAAAACTTTTTTTACCAAAGGTTTTCACCATACTGATAGGCCAGTTGTCAATATTTGGTGGTTTAAATAGGTTTTTAAAGCATAGTTCCATAGTCAGGTAAGTGAATTGTCACATCTATAAACGGTCCATATTCCTCATAAAAGGGCAAACGAAAATTAAAATGTAATAACAATTTTGTGGTCATTAAAGAGCCATCCCTTTTTCATTTGTTAATTGCTTCTGGTTTGCACATTTTAATTCACAGAAATCCTACAAAATATGTTGTCTCCTGAAAACGTGCTTCCTTTTTTTCATATCCACAACGCATTAATTTCTCCCACTTTTTAAACAGAAAACTCGTGCATAAATGAATATTTTTCTGATGTCTGGACTCTATCATCAGGGCTTTAGTAAGATATAAACAGATTGTTTGCAATAACAAAACAATGCATAATAATTGTAATGCAATTTTTTTTTAAATCATAACATGTTAAGGTCAATACGATACACTATATGCGTAAATACTTTTACAATACAGTTTACATTAAAAATAGATTTGTTTGTGTTAGCATTATGGAAATGAAAATAATGTAGAAGGTGAATGTGCTGAATTGTCAAGAAAAATACTGTCACAGTGTGGAAAAACAGACTTGATTCTTTGTTTTCGTGATTTAGGGGAAATCAATTTCAAGATATTCACTCATTTATCATAAAACCCAATATCTCTAACTATATATAAAGTGTTATTAAAGGGTATGATGCATTATAATTGTTCATAATGTGTGTTGTAATACATTAAATGTTGTTGTAAAGAATTATAACCAAATAAACAAAATGCAAAGTGTAACAATGAATTGAGAAGTGTTATAACGTATTAACTTTAGTTAAAATTATTCTTAAGATGCATTATAAGGTGCATTACAACACATAATTAATACATTGAAACTACATTTAAAATGCATTATACATATATGCTTTAAAGGTACCATTCTTTGGCTGTTTTCGAAGCTTTGATTATGTTTTTTGGGTGTTTAACAATGGATGTTCATATTTCTAGTTTAAAAAAACGCTTTATATTTCACATTAATCAAGTTTATTGTTCACCGCTTTCCCTCTTCTCACAAAACGATTGGATTTTTTCCAGTTTCAATAAAGTTCAACACCATTGCTGCGTCCCAATTCGCCTACTTATCTATGCACTAAAAGTATGTACTGTTTTTGTTATGGAAAAGTATATACATTTTAGCGTGTAGCAAAACAATATGCACACACTGGGACATACTAACAGGAAACGGACGTGGCCGTTGTTGCCTAGACAACATTGTGGCCATTAACTGTCACACACATCAAAATACAGCTCTTCTTTCCATTTAAGTATTTATTCATTCATTTTTTCATATGTAATGTTAACTCTGTGCTTACATTTATTAATTTAGTGACGCATCAGTTATTTAATTTTATTAATGCAGTGGAGCGTCACTTAACTCCGCCTACTCGCGGTGAGTTGTGGGTAATATTAGCCGTTAGAGTGTGCATCATTCTGCACTTCGAATTTCTACCGGAAGTAGTAGACCATCCAGGAATCTTTGGAATACTCTTTTCAACATACTACGATTTGGGACATACTAATTCTATTTTCGAATACTATTTAGGATGGATAGTATGCGAATTGGGACGCAGCACATATCAGCGAGCTTCCGCTTCTCAGCTGTTGTGATTGGTCGGTCCCCCTCTCAGTGCATGTGTATTCATAAGCTTTGGCTTTTAGCAATAAACAGTAACAATGACATCAAACTCACTTCATCAGATAAAAACATGCGGATCGATCGAAGTGTAACGGAGGTCTGCTAGTGCATGTGCAAACCTCAATCTTTGTTAGAGATCGTGATTTTTTCCCACTATAGCGAGGGAAATGACACCGGACCGATTGGCATCAGACCGGTTATGTTAACACTAATAACGGAAGCATTAGTTTTGCCTTTTTATTTTGGACCTAAATTGGATAATAAATCTAGCACGTTGACCCGGAGACATTTGCAAGCAGGACTTCAAAGGACGTTTCATAGAAGTGTTTTAGAGGTATGCGCTCACACACACAATATCAGTGTATTACACAGAAAAGCTTTCACAGCCGATGTTAAAGTCATGGAAGCTGTTATTTGACCGTTGGTTATCTTAGAATGTGTGTAGCTGAATTCTTATTACCAGCTGTAGGACTGTGATGAAAGTGAAAGTAATTAAGCACGCTACTCAGTCAAATGATTACAATGGTGACCATACACTACTCCAGCGGCTCTTCCTCTTCTCTAAGGAAGGCCTAGCCCCTTTTTTGGCGTATTCCTTTAGGCGGAGGTTATCCAAAAACTCTGAATAGTGACATCATGTACCTGGGAAGTATAGGGCTGTAGTCCGATTCCAGTCGTTATCTGTAGTCCTTGAAAAGCGAATTCTGTTAAAGACAATATCTAGCTTGGCATTGAACTTTGAGCTTTATCATTTTGCAGATATTATTTATGCTCTAACAGCAACATTACACACTAACTAAAGTTTGAAAATTGGCATCACAGGGAATGGCACCTTTAAGTAAAGCGTTACCACAATATGTTTTATCTTCTGTCAGGTTCACCATTGTAACATCAGTCTGAGTGCTAGCAGTGATGACACCTCAACCTGGACTCAGTGTATTCCGCTGGTGGGTTTACACACACACACACACACACACACACACACACACACACACACACACACACGCACACACACACACACACACACACGCACGCACGCACGCACGCACACACACACGTACACACGCACGCACGCACGCACACACACGCACGCACACACATGTTGGGTTTCCATGTTTTATGGGGACATTCCATAGACGCAATGGTTTTTATACTGTACTAACTGTATATCATATTCCCTACCCCTAACCCACCCCATAACCCTAAAAGTCACACACAACTGTCTGCTCTTTTAGATTTTCAAAAAAAAAAATTATGTATGATTTATAAGCTTGTTTCCTCATGGGGACAAAAAAATGTCGCCACAAGGACAAGGATTTTGGATATTGCCATCTTTGTGGGGACATTTTGTCCCCATACCGTAGGGTTTACCCTTCCCACACGCACACACACACACACACACACACAAACACACACACATGTCTGGTTTACTATCTCCGTGGGGACAGTCCATAGGCATAATGTTTTTTATACTGTACAAACTGTATATTCTATTCCCTAACCCAACCCCTAAACCTAAAGATCATAGAACACTTTTTGCATTTTTAGATTTTTAAAAAATATTGTTCTGTACAATTTATTAGCTTTTTTGCCCATGAGGACCTCAATTTTGGTCCCCATGTGTTGGTGTGCATTCAGGTTTAGGTCCCCACAGGGATATACAAACATGAACACACACACACACAAAAGGTACAGTTATAATTGGTACAGTTATAATTACAGCAGTTAAACTCAGGCATCACCTGAGCACATTACAGAAATGTTGATAGTCTACCCTCAGCCTGGCCTCAGCTGATCCAGTATGGATAATCCATAAAGCAAAAGCCAAAAGGCAAATAAGATTTGTTACCTGGGGCTATCAGACTTTATAAATTAGGTCAGAGTAAAATAACATCCCATGACACTGCAACATCAGACCCGATCCATCAATTGTTGTTGATTACATAAATAAACTGCAAATGCTAATCATGTCTGGTGGGCCTGGTGCTCTGAAGCTGCAAATGAGTCAACTGAAAGATTAGGAAAAACGGTGCAATACTGCCACCATCAGGAAGCACATAAACAAAACATACACAATAACACAAAAATACTGAATGACATTTTGCATGTCTGTTGCTCAATCTTGCATTGCATTTTCAGTGCACGGGTTTGAAGAAATGCACGTACTAATAAAATGTATATCTTGTAATGTACTGTAAGTTGCATTGGATAAAAGCTAAACTGTAAAACCTTTTCCCACACGTATCCACAGCCAGTTGAACAGGGCCAACACTACCAGAAAGAAATGATGCCTCTTCTTCACTCCAATCCAAGGTAAGAGTCCACAAAGGTATATTTTTGTCTCCCTAAATCATAACTGTAAGGCATAACTCTAAGCAGGGCTCCTGATAGCAAGTTAATCCATCAGTTCCATACCATAAAAACTTTTGAACACCGGAGAACAAAAAGAAGAACAGGCTGTGCACTCCACAAAATTTGGTGTCAGTTAATCCGGGTACCAGACATGACAAAACACCCAGACCATCTAAACACTACATCTTTGACAAAAGTATCCTCATTTCTGTTTTACTGAATATACAGAACAATACATTAAACCCCAAAATGGCAAATTTGAGTACATTCATATTACAATCTCACTATCTGTGGCTCTCAGTGGATCTCAATTTCCTACGCCAAACTTTGCTGTCAAGGGAAGCTGCCCACAAAAGCACGCCTCGATGATTAATTAAGCATGGTTGTCATGGACAATGAGTAAAGCCGAGTTATGCATGTGCTCAGAGGCTTGTCTGTGTCACCTAGCTGTCACCGCCGTAGCCGAGCTCGCTGGGAGGTCATCATCCACCTCCCTCCCATCTCACTGGGGAGCCTGTCCATCAACACCACATGGGGTCTTCAAAAGTGTCATGTAAATGAGAGAATATGAAACAGAACGACAGGCAGAGTGAGGGGGGGGTCTTTCATTCTCAATAAGAGGTACTATCAATGGCTGTACAGGAATGCAGAAAGTATCATTCAGTACATTCACTAACACCATAACATCATTATAATGCAAACTGATCAATTTAAAATGTTCATTGCAGAATTAAATGTAAATAATTATTAGTTTTTGCCAACTGGTCCTCAAAGTGTTGTATGGGATCTTAGCCAAAACCTTACCCTCTAAAGACATGCATGCTTAAAGACTCCAAGTCATTTCGATGTCGCATGTAAGAAAAAAAAAATAAAGCCGAACAGTGGAGACATCTGAAGGAGCTATGACATATCCTCTCTTGCTCTTCTCATTATTTTCTCATGCTAAACCAATGCTCCGCACCTTCAACATTTGGGCTGGTCTGTTAACATGTTATGATATAGGCCTTTTTAAGAAATGATGCATTTTTAGATGATTTACGGTTTTATCCTTTTGTAGAGAATGGATGGATGTCATTAGCCCTCCGATTGTTCATCCAAATCAACAGATGGCAGGTGGCAAAGGAGACCACAGCAAGGTGTCAACAAGAGGTAAAACATCAGAAGATTTGCTTCAAATAGGTTTTTAAAATATATTTAGTTACATTTTTTGGAGTAATTGTATAGTCACATAAATGATATAATAAAATAATTAACTGGTTGCAATTTTATTTTATAGTTTATAGTAAAACAATTATAAAGCAAAATAGCTTTTCTGACTATTAGCACTGCTCTCCTATAATTTAGTTTTTATTCTACATGTAACGTTTTCTCCATCAACAGGGTCTAAGTTACACAACAACAGTGGAGAGGAAGAGTTTCTCAATTTGATGTATGATCCCTGCCTCAATTGCTATTTTGATCCACAGTCTGGGAAATATTACGAGTTGCTCTGATTTTAAATGAACTAGATCAACAGATGTACAGGAGATTAATATATAGAATTTAAAATGTACAGTTATTTGAATTGTTTGTAATATGAAATTAAATCAAAGCAGTTTGTTCACATAAATGTGCTCTACAGTTGAATAAGTTATTAGATTAGAAAAATATGATATCATAACTGAAAGAACTATATTGCTGAATGTGTTTTTCTTTCAAACTCCAACTAAATAATAATATTATTTAAAGTGCTTTACAGTATATAGGCCTAACTATTTAACTTTACAATGATTTTGATGGGAATTTGATGTGTCAAGTGAATTTGTCATATGACTTTACTCTATGTACAGGTCTGTACGTTTCTCAAAACAATAAAAAATATTCATAATATCCCTTTGTTGTTTTTACATTTCTTTTCTTTTTTTAATAAATGACCTCACTGTGTTTACGACGTAATGTTGACGGAAGTCTTGACGTTGCCGCAATATCGACCAATCAAATGTCCGTTGTCCCTTACGTCACGCAACAGCTGAAATAACCAGGAAGTAAACAACCATGGCGAGAAAGTCGTTGAAGTTAAACTGCGTAAATATGTTATTATCTATGATTATATACAGTGTTCTTGAAGAGTTAGCCATCGCCTTACCGTCATCAGGACACAGCGAATCTAGGCAAGCGCGAAGTTCAGAGAAGCCATCAACCGATCAACAGGTTCCTCATCGCCTTATTTGCATCATCGCTAAAACTCATCAACTTCAGTTTGCATACTTAATGTTTTTTCACATTGTTAACTAGGCAGTAAGACTTCATCCTGGAGTGATAGCATCTGTTGTGTTCGTTGTAGTAGCTGCAGTCGTCGCTGCTGTCTTTATCGTTAGGAAATACTGCTGTACGCGGAGGTAGGTTAAATTACGCGATTAAATGACACTAGCAATAACATCAAGGTTATAGGTTAAAATAAATTAAACGAAATTTGTCGATGTTGGTATGTTTATATAATAACTATTGGGTCAAAAGCTGAGCACAGCATTGGCATACATTGTAGGCACATTTATACTGAAAGGTTAAACTGTGTTCTCGGGTCAAGCGGGCAAATTGTCACGTGTTTTATTTGATTTTACTTGTATTTTACGTTTTCATGTATTTCCTGTATGTCTCGAAATGTTTTGTGATTTGTAACTGTTGAACTATTTAAATAGAGCTTAAAATGATCTATTTACAGGCATGTTCCCATTGTGACAACATGCCCCGTTTAGTTGGATGTACCCTGATAAAGGGACGTGTTGTCACAAATACTTTTTTCCTGAAAAGGAAAGAGTGGAAATATTCAATGCTTTCAGTAGTGTTGTGCCCTTACAGAAATCGACCTCTAAAAATAAACCACCCCTGCGAAATATGATGTAAAAGAGTTTGACAACAAGCCTCTCCCCTATTGCATGTTACACCATGGGACACTGCAGTCACTGTTTGGTAACACCCTATCTAAAGATTAAAAAATGTATAAATGGACATGTATTGTTTTCTCTTTCAGTAATGCAACATATAGGTACTCAGTGCTGCGTCATCAAGAAGAGCAAAATGCAGCCACTGCAGCAGAGGAGGATAGTGACTCAGATGAGGTTTGTATAAGTGATTAGTTACATGTATAATGGCCTTATTTTCTTCTTATTCATTCTTATTTCTTACTCAAACTTTTCTTTCCCCAGGATCTTTTGGAATGAATCAGCGCACAATGTATTCCTCAAGTTTCTCTTTCCTTTTAAAACTGTGACATTTTAGGGCCATAAGCATCACATGGGATCAGGCCATTTACAAACCAAAGGAGCTAATGAAATATTTATCATTGTTCCACCATTTTTCAACACAGATACAGTACGTCCACCAACCAGTTAAATTTAGCTGGTTTAATGGGGCGGAGGTCTTAAGTATCTCAGCATTTACACATTTAGAGGACATAGGAAGCGAATTCTAAAATAAGGATTTATAAACAAATCTGGTTCTGTGTGTTGTTTTGAAGGATGTTATGAGTCACTGTATATATAAGATTTTCCTTCTTGATTCCAATATTTTAAAATATTTCTTAAATTTATGGTTTATATGTGAAATACCTTTTAAGGTGGTTATAAAGTAAATATTTGTTTGCAGAAATATAAAGTTACTTGGATGTAGTTTTACAACACTCCTTGAAGAAGGAAGTCTGCGTTTTTTCTTCTATGCAAGATACTTTGTACCAAAGTCTTTAAGCCTTTTGAAATTGTTCTTCCTTTTTATTTATTGTGCGTGCGTGCGTGAGTGCGTTAGCACATCTTTGCCTGCTGACCTTATAGGAACATCTCAGGGTTGTCCCACTGGATATTGTATCAAGTGCCACTAATACCAGAAGCACAATCTGAATATTCCTTTGGTGCAGACTAGTCCTATCAACTATACACTGTACCATCTGCTGAGTTTGCATATCCCTTGTGTCTCACTGAAATACGTTTACTGAACTCTGTAGCATATGTAATAATCTGTTAAAGAGAGAAAGGTCAGTCGGCGTACAACTCTCAGTTTTACATCTGGTGTTCACCAGTGGCTGTGTTTGACAGTGTTGACAAAGCAACCTTGCACCAGAGCCCTGTGCGTGTTTCTATTGAAATAAGTATTTTTAATAACAACTGAAATCTATCGCTATTTTCGTATGGAGTAACAAAGGAGCATCACCTTCTTAACTGCATGTGAACGTTGAACAAAATGTTTGTTTTACTGAGCAGAAATAAAAGACTATGTGTTTATATTTCCTGTGTGCAGTGTTTTCTCAAGGATTGTCAGTAGGGATCAGCACAACACTGTAAAATCATACAGACATGTCATCTGTCTCCCTGACAGTCCTCAAATAGAAACATAAAGTTGGCTTAAACGTTGTTTAAGGTGCGCAAACATTGAGCCAGATCCTGTTCGGGGTGTTTTACAGAGCTTTTGTCCTGATGGCTTTTAACATCTCCTCACGTTAATTCCAGCAGTTACATTTTCAATGATTTTAATGTCTTCCAGCAGACACTAAAGAAGAACCTATTGCTGTATCAAAGATGAGATCTCGAGGTAAACAAACATCAGTTTCTTTGAAGTCTCTGTGTGTGTACAAATGTGTTTCCAGTACTTCTGTATTTCTTTCAGATCTTCTCTATGTTTTAACAACAATGATAATCATCTTAATCTGGTGGTCAATGCAAGAAGCTGCAAAACGGTCATGTAATGTACACGGTGGTGACATTACAGCTTGATATTACATAACATTACTTCAATATACTTTTATAACTTAAATCTTTTAGCTTGCGTAAAGTTAGAATTGTTTTGTATTGCAGATGGAGTTGATGGTCGCTCAATAGAGTCTTCAGAAACAGACTGTGATAATCGAGGTAGGATACTGTGCATGGGTTTGTGTGTTTTGACTTTTGAGACAGTCATATAAAGAAATTTGTGTATGATTGCTTTAAGAATCGTACTGATTTCGTTTTATTTCTCTGGGCAGGTCTGTTTAAATCTCAGTTTGGTTGCTGTCCACATAAGGAATGCTCCTTAGATCATTTCCCCTTTCACCTTCGCAGCGGAGCAGCCAACGTGGTCCCTCCAAAAATCTGCTTTAACAACACTATGTAAGGAGTGTAACATCATATTGTTTATTTACGATGCAATTATTTAAAAAAACATTGGAGATAAAGGAACAGTTTTTACAAATATTACAATTCTATCATCATTTATTTACACTCACATATTTGGTAAATGTCATGAGGGTATGTAAATAATGATGTTGGATTGTTTTTGGGTGAACTATACCCTGTTTCTTCCCTGTAGCATCATGGGTGGTGTAAGGGACAATTCAGGACAAGGACTCAACATTGTGACAATAAACGGTCAGCTTTGAATACTTTTTTACTTTGCAAAAATATTTTCAATCTGACAATTCAAAAATCATTCATGCACATCTATTTAATTATGTACAAACTGTATTTTAGCTTCTTCATTTAAAACTGTTACTTTTGCAGACAATTTTGTAAATGACTGTACATTTCTTGTCTTGACTCGTCACCCTAGGTCAAACCGGGAAGATTTTAAGAAGTAATTACTTTAATTTGAAATCTGTAGGTAGGTCTTATGGTGAATTGTTGCATGCGAGCAAAATGTAACATCTCCACATTTGCAAACACTTTTGCTCAGTCTAATATTCAATACATCTTCAAGGTCCCGAGGAATTGCTTGACTATCTAAAGTTAATAAAGCCAGGAAATATCATTCTTGTGGCATCACACATCAACCCCGAGACAAAGTAAATCTGACAGCCTTCGCACGCATCAAAAAATGTCAAAATTGTCCCAGCATGGTCAGACTTGTTTCTGCACTTTTGAATTTTCCAGGTTGACTGATGAGATTAAAGATATATTCGCTGGTTTAGGAAGCACTATGATCAGATCCCTGAAGCCTATGGATAGCTGGGTATTTGCAGGTACTTATGGAATGAAGAAAGCTAGTCCTTTTGAAAAGGTTTGGACATAAACTGCACTTCACTTTTGCATTTTTTTTTCAAAAACTAGTTCCACAGAAATTTTACGTTCACTCAATTTCTGTCTCCAAAGTGTTATTTGTTAGTTGGCCCTAACTCGACTCAAACATTAAAAAGTATGTTTGCTCAACTTGTTTTATAGTTCATTCAACTCAAATGTTTTAATCTGTATTTTTTAGCAAATTCAGTTAAAGTTTTAGCATTAATTCTATGTGTTTTATATTAGATTTATAATTTGATTTTCATAACTTCACATCACACAAAAAAAAGAAGACAAATGAACATATAATCGCCTTCATTTTTAAATAATCGGCATTTAGTCAAGTACGCAGAGACATTACCAGTATCTTTTTTAAGATCTTCTGTTGTGAACAAAGTTGGTTTACTGTATTTTAAACTGTGTTTTGTTTTTCTGTTAATGTTTAGCTAATTCAAAATGATTTGAAGAACAATGCATATGGAGACTGGCCAGAGATGGGGGAGATCATGGACTGCTTTCCCAAAGTCTAGAGATCTACAAGATAACTCAGTGATCACCACGTTTGGGACATTTTGAAATGGACGCAAACAATTAAATAATCTACACACAAATAAATGTTCTATTTGAATGCTTAAATTTCATTTTGCTCACATTGTAAAAGTGTCATATTGCTGCTCTCCTTCTAAAACCTCTTTTCTCCATATTTCGTGGTTTTTATATTTTGTCACCCTTTATGTTTTTCACTGGGTTTTGCAAATATTTAACCAATAGAAAGTATTAAAAAGTGCTTGTCAACTTTGACAACTCAACAGTGTTTTTTCCATTTCCTGAAAAAAACAGTGAATTGGGACATCCGAGGTTTCAGAAGGACAGCAACGAAATGGACTTATTACTTGGAATATAGCTCGGGTCACAGCTTTATATGCATCTAACTGTGTAGAAAAGAATGTTCTGTAAATAAATCTAAGATGCCCCAAATATTTCAATATTTTTTATTTGATTTCTTTTCTTTGTTTTTTATTGTTTTACTTTTAACTCTTTCATGCACCCTATCCTCTGCTGAACTGTAGTAGTCGGGGCATGCTCTGTATGCGCTCTGGGGTCGTGCTCAGCTGGCTGCGAGAGCCGTGTGTGTGTGTGTGTGTGTGTGTGTGTGTTGGTTTAGTTTGTGAGATCAGTTGGTGAGACCCCATCCCATCTCTCCTCTTGCTTTCAGTGAAGACAGGTGGAATCCTTTACTTACAGAAGACATTTCTGGACCGACCCTGCTTCAGTGAGTGGTCTGCACCTTTGGAATCATGGGAGTGACCCATGGAAAGAAAGTAAGAATATTCTAATCCACTTTAAAGTTAGGGGAACCTGTCTGTCGCTATATCACAAATTCATCTTGTATTGACCAGCTACTGTATGACTGAAAGCATTCTGATATGCATATCTCAAGTCTGTTTAAGTGTTATATGTATATGGATCAGTTGTGTTTACAATTGTTTATACTGTGATTGAACATAAAAACAGGTATTTACTGTAAAATATGTGATTCATTTACTACTAATTAAAGGTTGAGTTAGTTATTTTGAGCTGACAAATTTCCTTTCTTTTTTTATCTCCTTTTCACAAAGTTTCTTCATGGAACTTCCAATCACAAAGTTTGAGCATCAGACATATGTCATTGAAAAAGACATACTGTAAATGCAATAAAAACACAAAAATGTTGAGTGTTAAGTGTATTTTAACTCTGGTTAACAGTCTCAGGAATGTATCAAATCTAAGTGCATTGCTATAGAAACTAAACCTGCATGGACTTTTGGGTTTATTGGATTATCGCCCAGGCAGAACCCACATCAGAGGATATAAATCTGTTTTTACAGTGTTTACCCTTTTAAAGGACTATAGTATAGTTGGTTACACTCTGTACCATTAGCCTGATATCAATGCTTTCTTTCACCTCTGGTTTACTTTCCTAGTGATTTAATCCACGAACTCCTCGTGCCTTTCCTGCAACAATAGCCTGACAGCAAACAGATTATGGAAAGAAAATGGAGAGTTTGTTTGGCAGGGCCTGTAATGAGGTGGCTAAACGCCAGCTGGTCCCAAAACCATTTTAGTCCAACATGATCAACCCGGCGTGGTGTTAACACACACACACATGCCCACAATGCCTCGCTTGTCTTAGTGCAACTTTCTCTCAACACACAGGCCTATTGTCCTCTTCATCAACAGCTTTAGAGATTATTATCCAACGTTTGGATGAATAATTATGAGACATATCAAAGATCCACTCATAGTAAAGTGCTGGGTATTATGACATTTTTTTTTGCATGACACCAAGGTGATTCCATGGTTCTGAAAACAATTTTTAATATTTATGTCATAGTCCGAAATAAATGAGTATACATGGTATACTGTATTAATAGGAATTTTACAGCACCATCACCTTGTTTTTTTTTTGGTGGATTAAATAGCATTTGTACAACCATTTACTACAAATACCACAGTTAAACGTAAAACCATGGTACATTTGTTGGTACTATGGTTTTTTATCAAATGAAAACAAAAAACTACGGTTACTAGAGTAAAACCCTGGTAACATTTAGGTATTATTACAAATTAAACAAAAAAAAAACTTTGGTTACTATAGTAAAACACGGTTGTGTTGGTACCACGGTATTTTATCTGTTTCCCCCTTACAGGACAACACAATTTTAGTGAAAAGCAAAATAAAATGAAATGTTCCAAATACTTTTGTTATGAATTTTTATAGGGCTGTCAAACGATTAATCGCGATTAATCGCATCCAGAATAAAAGTTTGTGTTTACATAATATATATCTGTGTACTGTGCATAATAATTTTGTATTTATTAACACATACACATACATACATATATTTAAGAAAAATCTAAAAATTTATAAACATTTATTTCTAATTTCAATTATTGATAAATATAAATAAATATATTTAAATATTAACTAAATATGTATTCATGTGTATGTGTTTGTATTTATAAATACAAAATTATTATGCACAGTACATAGATAAATATTATGTAAACACAAACTTTTGTTCTGGATGCGATTAATCGCGATTAATCATTTAACAGCTCAAATTTTTTATAATGTCCTTGTGGTAAATGTATAATGAATCATATTCTGTTTTTATCCCAAAGGCAGATCATAACCATCAGAATCTGAATTCCGGCTGTGCTCAACCACTTATGGGACCTGGTGAATCAAGTTAGATATTCTTTATTTTGTACTGAACACACAAGGTACCAGAACACAGTACAGTAAATGCGAGTGTCAGTGGTCTTATAAAATGAATTGTTCTCTCCCTCCACCTCCTTCAGATCCAGTATCTGATTTTGGATTTGTGATGGACTCTGATCAGAGGTGGGGTGCAGAAGAGGATTTTGACCACAGGCATCTGCTTCCCAAACAAACGCACAGCGGTTACTATGATGAGCTCATCAGGCCCAAAAAGATCCCCAATCCCATCAAAGCATCCAAAAGCCACCGGGAACTCCACAGAGAGCTGAACATTACACAGAAGAGGTGCAAACTGACCCACATTTGACCAGAAAGCATATTCATATTGTTCAACAAGGCACATTGGGACTACAAGCCATGAAAAAAAGATTAGTCGCAGACTTTATTAATCACCTTTCCCAGTTCCAGTTTCTTTTTAAGCTTCAAATCCTTTAGCTACGTTTATATTTTCTTTGCATCTACATGTTTAAGCCAGCAGATGGCGGTAAAGCTAATGGTAAGTTCAACATTTTAAGTTCCGTGCCCTTACTATTAAGACCTTTGCATAACTAGAATAATGTATATTTAAATAATATCCAAACTCTAGAAAAAATTATAGAAAAGTCATCTTGAGGCCCCCTAGTGGCTCCAATCCCCCCAGGTTGACAAACTTGGTCGCTCTAGTCAGTAACACAAACAAAGCTTCCTTGGTCAACCACCTTCACTAGAAAGGCCGTACTGGTTGACTAGTTTTCACAAACTAGCAAAATTCAACCTGGAACCAGATAAATGATAAATTCAGTCCACAAATCTTCACAAATGTATGATACCAACTCTTCTCTGGTCTAACAGAGGAGTGATGGAGGAGAAGCCCGAGTTACAGAAGGTTCTGGAACAAAGGAACAGAATTCAGGCTCTGAAGCAGCAGAAAAAACAGGATGTGGAAAAGTCTCCCTTGAAGCAGGAGTTATTTAAGAGGCAAACGAGATTAGAGAAGGTAAACGATGAAGTTACTATTTATATAGCTGATATATAGCATAATAGTGTTTGAGTTATGCTGATGGGGTCATTGTGCAATGGAAATGCATCCAAATTACACTGGGCTGGGTTTCCCAAAAGCATCGTAAGTTGATCGTAAAAATGATCGTACGAGTAATCTTAATATTACGGTCTGTTTCCCAAAAGCATGGTAACTTAAGTAGCACTTGAAAATCATCATAGATCTACGAGTGTTCTGGAGTAATCGTAAAGCCTAAGTGCATCGTAAGACCTCTGTCTTTTGAGGTCACCTGCAGGACAATCGGCATATTACACATTTAACTTTATTCAAGTGCAATGCAATTATAATATAAGGTTTTGATTGTACTTTATTGTACAATGTATTACTCGTTTTTTTTAACGAGGGCATACACATCTAAATTAAATGACTGAACAAAAAATGAATAAAAGAAGTAATGTAGGAAATATGCTTCAAAGATTGGGAAAAATAGGGATAAACTCGAAAAAATCTGTCATGTATTGTGCATTTCTTGGTTGGCCATCGTGTGGTCCCATGCCATCTTCGTCCTCCTCCTCATCCACCACCTCTTCATCTTCCTCCCTGTTAAGAAAGGGCACTCTCATCTTCACTGAGTTTTGTGCCTCCTGACCCACAGATGAATTGGTGAACATGAAGGAGTCCAGTGTGTGCTTCCGGGCCACCTTGCCACAATGTCTGTGATCAAACCCTTATGGTCACAGATCACCTGGCAGTTGACAGCTGCATAACCTTTGCGGCATATATATACATGGCCATCCACAGATGGTGTAAGGATCGGGATCAAGATACCATCGATCACTCCGGTGACCTGTGAAATGTGATGATGCGTTTAAAATTACTCTTGTATTTCTGTGATGTCCTGTCTTGATTCTGGGAATTTAATGCGTTCCACAGCAAGTGGAAGTAATGCTGTGGTGACCGCTTGAACTGCTCTTGACACTGATGCCATCTCCAAGTACCTGGAGAAAACTGCTGTTGCATAAAATCTCAAGGCTGATAAGAGTTGGACGTCAGGAGACAAGGCAACATTTCTCCTGGTGGCACGCATCAGTTGAGGTCCAATGCTATTCAGCAGTTGGGTTTTTTGTCCTCTTGGAAGACGGTATCTCCTTATTAATAGCCATATCATCAAGGATATCCAAGGGGATTTGATGCTGTCTGATAAAGGCATTTAATGTCACCAATCTACTTCGTGGTCATCTCTGTCTTTGTCTTTCTCTGACCCTCAATTGAAGAACACGCTGTAGTGCAGCTATGATTTGCTTTGCAAGTCTGAGCTGTAAACTCTATATACTATCCTAACTTACTTGAAGAAACCATGTGAAGGTTATCAGGCTGTGATAATGTTCACATATCCTACTGCCTATCATCAATTTCAGTAATCACATTAGGCCCTATGTTATTTCATAGGGCCGTAGGCCTTGTGTGGTTCAACAAACACATGGACATCAAAAACATTGCAACAACATTGTTTTATTAATTTGGGTTATTCAGTTCCCCAGGACCTGCGTAAGACATTGTACAGTGGGATGAGTCATAACTACATATAGAAAACATTGGTAGCAATGTCCTCACAGATGTTTTGTTGCTCTTTATTTGTATGGTGCCCTTTAAATCTGGAGAAAATAACGTCTTTATTCTTCTCCACCTCCTCTAGAAGGACATTTATTTCATCTTTTTGAAAGGTGTCTTTTCTTGGGTTTTTTTGTTCAGCCATTTTGTTAGTGCCTCAGCCTGTAGGTAGGTGCTTTATATAGACGTGTCTTCATTGCTTATCTACATCAGATGACGATTATTAGGTGAAACGTTCAGGATACGATTCCATATAAGGTTATATTTCAGCACTTTGAAAATGGACAGCGACTCTTAAGTAGCACTGAGAACTCGTTCTCGCGCGTCCAAGTGCAATTTTGGTAAACGCACGTGGAATTGCAGCGAGCATTTAGAGAGCATCCTTAATAGCTAAGATACATCGTTATAGGGAAACCCGGCCCTGGATATTTCCTGCGGGCTTATGGTTTGGTTATTTTGTCATCTAGCCTTGTACTTAAAGGAATAAAAATGAAAAGGCTGTCATAATTTACTCACCCTCTTGTCATTTCAAACCTGTATGACTTTCTTTCACAAAACATATAAAAAATTAATATTTTGAAGAAAGTTGGTAACCGAACAGCATCGGCACCCATTCACTTCTATTGTATGGACACAAAACCAATGCAAGTGAATGGGTGCCAGTTAACAACATTCTTCAAAATATATTTTTAGTGTGTTCTGCAGAAGAAAGGAAGTCATACAGGTTTGAAATGATAAGAGAGGGCGAGTAAATGATGACAAAAAAATCACTTTAAATGTACACATTCTAAAAGAAATAAAATTGAAATGTCTTCGTGTACCTCATAGCTACATCTAGCTATACAGTGATCCCACATCATCAAAAAGTACATGCTTTATTTTGTTAACATAACATTAAATGATACATATATGTATATACAGTATGTGTGTGTAAAATACCAAATCCAAAATCTGGTGATCTTTCCACTTCTTTTAAAAACACTGTATACAAATATACTCTACAAACCCCTCATCTAAATGTGATTTCTATAACCGAAGATTTACTTGTTCTCAGCTTGAGAGAGAGGCAGAAAAGCAGAGTGAGATGTCACAGGCTGCACCTGAGTTCATCAGAGTTAAAGAGAATCTGAAGAGCACCGCCGTCATAAGCACTGTGGAGAAGGAGCATCAACTGAACATCAGTTTACATTAACGTTAACGTCAGATGCCTGTGAACATCTGGGAACAGAACAGTATATTCAACCAGGACACTTGTTTGAATGAAGATTATGATAACAAATGATGATGCATTTTTCTGCACGCTTGGGTCAAGCGTAATATACTTTTTGAGTCAGTATTACAAAATTGTTTTAAACACTATTTTGATTAAGACATAGTAAGTTGCACCAATACGAAAGCATTAAATTTTTGACTTTGCATACTACAGTATTTCACATTCTATTTAAAATGAATAGTGGGTAGTATATATATAGTACACACTACACAGTACTCTTGTTTTATATTTCAAACATAAGCATTCAAATAGAATTCTCACTTTGATCAGCTGTTTAAAAATATTTCAAGTGAACATCTTTTCGAATCATATGATGACATGACTCACATATTTTTTACCTCACAGATGTGCTGGAGTAAAGACACAGAATTCGCTTGTAAATGTGTTTTATATATGTAGTCTTTAAATAAAGGGATTTTGAGACATACAGTTGGAAGTCTGTTTTTGTTTGTTTGAAGAGTTCATTTGAATCTGAAAGTACTGATCGCATTCCCTTTGCATAGCACTTTAATGTGCCCTTTATTTGCACTGTACGCAAAGATTTTACCGGACACACAATGCATAGACAAGGAGTGTTTATTCATAACGTGCTACGGCCTGTTTATCTTCAAGGGTACAAATCATTGGCTCTTGCTTATCGACTTCATCGATAACACATGATGCATTGCATCGATACATTGTAGCTTTTACAAAAAAAGATACACAATACATGTATACATCATCTTCCATGGAAAATACACATACTGTATTTGTGTCTCCTCTTCCTTGCGAAATCGCCAAGTGTGCATACGTTCACGTGAAACAAGATGAGATATATACAGTATATATATATATTCTGACAAAATGTATGTTTACGCTTCAAAACAATGCTGGGTTGTTTCAACATGGTTGGGTCAAATATGGACAAATTCTGGGTTAATTTAAGCCAGTGGTTGGGTATGTCCATATTTCAACAAACTATGAGTTGAAACAGAATTTTTTAGATGTCAATATTTATCATAACTACTATTTTTAAGTCAAGTTTTGCAAGAAAAATGACTTTGAGGGGTGAATTTGCAAAGAAGGTTACAGTTGGCTTCAAGTAGTGCTCTCATTGGCACAAATATGATATACTGATAAACAAGGTAATAAACGGTCTTGCATTGTTATTTTAGAAGAAATCCAGTTTAGGCCCGCACTCCAAATATTCTTAAATGTGCATTTTCGCTTTAAAATATAACATTTATATTCCACAAAGAAAAGACAAAAGATACAGATTCAGTCAAGTGCCAAAATATCATATGCCTCTATCTACATCACTTTATGAGCAATATTATCTGTCATATTTTGCTCATCCGCATAGTTTTACTGACAGTAATGTGTATATTTTTATTTTGTTCATCGCTCTTGTAAACATATTTACGAGGTCATGCAAACATTAGACGTCTTCTGTACATGAGAACAGTACAGATTATGGCCAGAAACCCAACAAAAGAACCTTTACAAAACGACCAGCTCACACGACATGCATCCCACCACAATATTTCACCACCACGTCCAAACTCCCCTCACCTCAACCTGGAAAAACTCATAATCATATATCAATAAATAATATAAATAAAAGACTGCTTTGTTCCAAAACCTGGTGAGTTAACTTGTGCCAGGTGCTGTAAAAATTCTTTCAGAATAGGCAGCTCACTTGGGTTTGGCTTGCTTCGGACTCAGAGAGTGGGTTGTTTTTGGCCCACAGTCTAAAATTAGACTGAAATAAAATATTGAAAAGAGAGATTACCCAGGTTTGTGACTGTAGTTTATCTGGGTGTCAAAAATGCACCCAGCCTAAGAAACTCTGCACTAGACAACCAGTCTAAACCAGAGCACAAAATCAAGAATTCAAACAACTACATCCAACAGAACTCACAAAACAAAGAACACATCGGATTAAGGCGAGAAAAGATTAAAAACAAGACAACGTGACTTTAAATTGATCTTAAATTGCCTAAGCAAATCTTTATAAAAGTTGGGCTTATTTGGACATTACAACTAGTGGCTTTCCAAGAAAGTCCAAAATGCTACGGGGACGACACCTGAAAGTGTTATGCCTTCTTGTGACTCTTTAAAAAAATAATGAACTTACATTATAACCCATACACAACTAAAACTCTCTTTGGTCGTGCTACGTAAATATAAATCAGACAAAATAAACGAGGGTTAAAACAGAGGAGTTAATTTCTGTTTGACTGTTTAAAGCCACAGGTCTCATTTCTGATTTGAGTTTCCCACCATCAGTACTAGCTCCATCAAGTGCATGTTACCAGGAAACTTCTCTCTGTGTTCCGGGTCAGACTGGTGCGATAGAAGTGCATTTGTGGGTTCCGCTGGGTTCAGAGATCTATTTCAGATCCTGCTGGTTGGTCGACAGCAGTAAGCACAGCTTCTGAGACTCTCTCTATCGGCACTACCCCGACGTCCGTCTGTGGTGGGAGAACCTAAACATAAAATCATCAGAGTTTATACAATGGCATGCATCTCCAGACAACAAGCACCCTTCTGTGTGCCACAATATACCGGAATATATTGAGAACAACCGTGATATTAAAAACCACGATTATTGATACTGCATTATTCCTACACATAGGCCCTACTGTATAATAATAACAACGTAAATACTTCAGCATCCGTTTAAAATTTTGCCTTAAGAGCCACAATTGTTACAAACTCTTTCTCTCTAATCCCTATACACTCAAATTTGAAATGTGATTTTTTTTGGCCAGAAAAAAATCATACAAAAAAATAAAGATAATTTTTGGCTGATAGCGTTACTTATTCATCAAAAACCTTTCAAATAGATATTGCTATATTATCGTTACTGTGAATTATTTTGGCCACGATAACTGTGAAGTAAAAATCTGAAACTGTGATAACCCTATATGAAATTGAACACTATTATAGAATGTTTAAAGGGAAAGTTCAACCAAAAAATGAAAATTCTGTTATGAATTACTCACTCTCTAGCTGTTTCATATCGGTTTAAATTTCTTTGTTTGGTTGAACACAGAGAAAGATATTTGGACGAATGCTTGCAACCAAACAGTTCTTGCACCCCGTTGACTCCCATAGTAGGAAAAAATACAATGGACGTCAAAAGTGCCCCAGAACTATTTGCTGTCCAACATTCTTCAAAATGTATTTATAAGTAATTTATCCTACTATGGTAGTCAATGGGGTCCAAGAACTGTTTGGTAATAAGCATTTGTCCAAATATATTTCTCTGTGTTCTCTGTGTTATTAAATAATTTTAATAAGAAGGATGTATATCATGTGATGTGCAATGTTTAGCTGTATTGGTGAGAGTTTGGGTCTAAAGTAGAGTTGGGTCTATACAAATTTAACTTACGGGTAGAATTTTTATCTGCATTTTCTTTGTAAATACATTGTTTCATTATGGAGTAACAAGATTAAAACCTGAGAAAACTCTGAATCAGATTCTGCTGATTGAAAACAGCCCCACCTACAGGCCAGAACAGGTACTGCTGGAATAAAACAAGGTCTTTAAAACATGCCATTGCTTATTAAAGAAAACTTTTTTCACACGGCTATAAAGGAAACCTATTAGCAACAGCTCAATGGCTAAACCATACCATTCTTTTCCTCCTCCTCCTCTTCATCTTCCTCCTGCTCGAGCTCTTTTGCGGGGAGGAGCAGGTGTCTGTGATATGAGCTGGTGGTGTTGATTTGGCTCGGCCCCTCTAGGCTGGTGCTCAGCTGCAGTCTCCGCATGTGTCTGACCACCGCTGTCGCATTAAACGCTTGCTGGAAGGGCACGAGCAGCAATAACATGCCTCAAAAAAGTTCACATACACATCTGAGAACATTTAGATGCAATTATAGTTCTATTTCAACACCAGCCAGATATGTTTCAGTATAAATCTCTATAATAAATGGAGATACCTTCCATTTACTTTTGGCAAAGTTCTTCTTGATCTGTGCACTAACAGACTCGTGAATGTTCCTGTCCAGAGCTGTATCTCCAGAAATCCTTTAATATCAGAGGAAGGGTGGGTTACTAATGCAATTGTGTTGAAAGATGCAACATGATATTATAATAGTTAAAAGAAATGAAGGCAAAAAATTGCAGAACACTTATTTCTACGTAATCTTACCAGGGATGCTGTAAAGCCTGTTCACATGTGTATCTCAAACATGGATCTTTCTCCATCAAGTGACTGATGAAATCCTTGGCTGAGAAGAGATATAATCGAAAATATGTTTGTCAAACAATATTCAAAACTTTCCTACTATCCAAACCTCCTAGTACACCGCTTTGAACATTAGGGCCTACCCAAAAATACAATTCTGTCATTGTTTATTCTTCTTCATGTGGTTCAAAAACTGTATATGACTCTTTGTTCTGTGAAACACAAAAGAAGATATTTTGAGAAATGTCTCTTCGGTTTTGTGTTCATATGGAATCGGGTCCAGTGTCGTTTGGTTGTGAGTGCTCTTCAAAATATCTTCTTTTGTGTTCTTGCCTTCAGAATTGTTTTATCAAACCATAATTTTTCAAGCCAAAACTGTTGAACATGACTGAACTACCTGAGTCAGAGATGTCGTCCCAGTAAGGCGAGTCAAATTCATATTCTGCTTTTAAAATCTGTTCAAACAGTTTGGCATCGATTTCATCATAAAATGGAGGATATCCACATAATCTGCAAAAGAAATACAAAAGCAGACTAAACTATAAAACACTTGATTTCTAGACCGCTGTTGTTTATGTAAACATATTTACAGATACTGTATATGTAATGTGACTTACAAAATATAAGAAATCACTCCTATGGACCAACAGTCTACAGCTTTACTGTATGGCTTTTGGGCCAAGACCTCAGGAGCTAAAAGAGAGAATATTTCAGCAAACCTTCTATTTAGTTTGAGTTTTGTACAAAATAAGGGCATCAAAGAGACACTTCAGTGGCTTTTATAAAGGAAGTGAAGCTAAAAATGTAGATTACAGAACTCGGCTTGACAGATCAGAACAAAAATAGCCCTCGCTCGTACCCACGTATCCAGGCGTGCCACAGGCGGTTGACATCACGCTTCCTGAATCCTCGATCTTAGACAGGCCGAAGTCACTGATCATGATATTGGAGTCTTCTTCCATACTGTAATACAACAGATTCTCTGGCTGTGCAAAAAAAGAAAGAATTGATCCGAGCTGAACTTCACTTCCCCTGAATTGAATTAAATCGAGTCAGATGGTACAGAAAGTAATCTGCAATAGTTGGTGGACTTCGTTTGAGATGTATGCGACTGAAGATGCTCTCTTAAAGGTCCAGTATGTAAGTTTTTGAAGGAACAATTGACAGAAATGCAACATAATAAAAATAACTATGTCTTCAGAGGTGTATAAAGACCTTACATAATGAAGCGTTATGTTTTTAATTAATTTTTAATTAGAATAAGCTATTTCTATCTACATACACCGCGGGTCCCCTTACATGGAATTCACCATGTTGTTTCTACAGCAGCCCTAAATGGACAAACTGCTCTACAGAGCGTGTTTCGTAAATACTTTATCTCCTTCGGCAAAGAGGTGAAAATGTGACAACATCTTGTGCAGTGTCAGCCACCATAGTGCTTCGAAAGATAGAGGGGGGAAGTTGAGTGAGCCATTGGTTGCAATTCGCAACCTCACCACTAGATGCCGCTAAAATCTCCACATTGCTCTTTACATTTACATTTATGCATTTGGCACACGCTTTTATCCAAAGCGACTTACATTGCATTACCTATACATTAAATCTGAGTATGTGCAATCCCCTGGGATCGAACCCATGACCTTGGCGTTGCTAGCGCCATGCTGTAACCACCGAGCTACAGTAAAGATTTAAAAATGATCTTATGATAACATTTACACAAACACTGGGTCCTTACCAGGCGGTTTTGTCATTGCATACAACCATACCACTAAGTGTATAGCATACATAGTACACCAGTTTTTATTGGTTCAAAATCCAACTCGTTTAGCTGTATCAAACACATAATATTTTATAATTGGTTGTTATGTCCCTTCGTGACGTAAAGAGGACAGAAGCAATTTTACATCTAGAGGTTTGTCACATTATGACTTGTAAGAAGAACAAATGTGAAAATGAAAGGAAATCTCAGCATTACCTTCAGATCTCTGTGCACAATGCCCATATCATGGAGATACTTGACTGCATCTAAAATCTGGCGAATAAGTTTGCTGGCATCTCTCTCGGTGTAGAAGCCCTTTTCAACGATCCGGTCAAACAGCTCTCCCCCCGATACCCTGTAAACACACACACACACACACGAACGCACATACACACTATAAATGACACCTTAGCTATAATAAAATAAGCATTCAGAAGAAACCGTGCCTCATTAAAACATTATCTAATAGTACTGTTTTAGTACAAATGCCATTATGGTTAATGTAAAAGTGAGTGCTGAGACACTTACAGCTGCATGACTAAGTACAAATGTGATTGACTCTCAAAGATGTCCTCCAGTGAAACAATATTCTCATGTTTTATTCTGGAGAAAAGCAAGGGAGAGAAAAAAAACAGTGATTAATAAACAGAGGAAATAACTGGAAAACAGTCTGGAGCAAAATCTAACCAGAAGAAATCTAAAACGAAGTGCATATTCTGTGTACTTTCTTTACTTAAAGGGATAGTTCACCCAAAAATTAAAATTCTGTCATCATTTACGCACCTTTAGATAGTTCCAAACCTGTGTACATTTCTTTGAAGAAATTTGGAAGAATGTCAGCTCTCACCCACCATTTACTGCCACGGTATAGGCAAAATAAATACTATGGGAGTCAATGGGGGTGAGATTTGACCATCTTCCAGATATCTTCCCGTGTCCTAAGCAGAACAAAGAAATGTATACAGGTTTGGACAATCTGAAGGTGAGTAAACGATGACAGAATTTTCATTTTTGGGTGAAGTATCCCTTTAAAGCTACAAATAGTTTTTCTGGATTAAAAAAAAATCAGTTATTGAACTGGTACATAATAATCAGTGTTCATAACTTTCTCTCTTCCACAAAAGAAGATATTTTAAAGAAAGCTGGTTACCGAATGACTTCCATTGTATGGACACAAAACCAATTCAATTCAATGGGTACCGCCATTGTTCGGTTACCAGCATTCTTTCAAACATTTTCATTTTTGGGTGGATCTCCTTACCTTACCCCAACGTAAGCTTACAATAATACATTTATATTTTAAGCTGTCAGGTACTATTTCATGGGAAATGTGAGTTTCATGTCATCTGACTTCAACCCACATAAAGTACGTTTATGTTTCAATCAGAGATGGTGACAGAGAGTCAAAACGTATTGCAACTTTAAGATAAAACTACCCAAAAATGTACAATTCTATCATTAATCCCATTGCAGCAGGGTCAAATTTTCCTTTTTTTAGGCGTACTATTCCTTTAACATACATTATTTTATTGCATGCAACCTGCACTGGTTAGCGCATTGATATTTTAATGTGATTGATTTTCTGTCTGTAAGGAAATGTGATATGCTAACATCTTTGGAAGCTCTCGGTAAAGTTCAATAGATCTTGGTTTTCTCTCTTCATTATGGCTTTCCGTCCCACTTTCTTATTTTTATTTCCCCGTCTCATTCTCTTTCATACACCATCACGGCCGCATGCAGCAAAGCTCTCATCAGCCTTTAATTCAATATTCTGTTTTATCTCCCGTTTCATCTTCACTCCTTCAGTCTCTTACTTTCACTGCAATTACAGTTTTTCACACCAGTAGTGGAATTCTCTTTCTGGTAACTCTTTTCTTTCTGTTTTCGTCTCTCACTATCGCTCCTCTGTGTCTTTCTCACAATAATGCTGCGGGGAACCACCATACCATCTTTGCCGCTGCGTGTGCTGTTACCCTGGCAACAGAGACACTAAAAATAGGACTATTCTCCAGCACTCTTGACATTTCCGGTGCACACTTCCATGATTTCTAAGGCAATAGCACATTTTTCTCGCACAGATAGCACTTTAGCTTTTTTGCTCTCTGAGAGCAATCGAACGGATCTTTCAGCTTCTTGACTGCCGCTTGTTCTCAACAGTGTCAAGGTCCCATCTTAACTGCATGACGGCTCCTCGCTCTAAAAACAAAACTCGCAGTGTTATCCGTTACTGGCCCCTGTGATCAAAGTGTTCTCAAAAATGCTTTTATCCAAGCAACTTACAGTGTATTTAAAGTACAAGATATACTAATCAGTATGTGTGTTCTTTGGGATTCAAACCCATGACCTTTGCTCTGCTAATGCAATGCAGAAACAACACTGTTAAATTTAGCTCATTTTGTTACTTTTTGAGAGGAAAACAAAGAGATCTCTTAAACCAGATTCAAAGCCAAATCTCCTGAATCAATTTTTCAGAGCACACGTGCCACAAGGCCACTAAGGCAAACTGTGTTTTAAATATACAGTATATAGACCTATCTCTTATGACCATACAAGCTCTAGAGAGAGTCGCTTCTGACCTGTGTAGCACAGCAATCTCATTCTCAATGCTGTTCTCCTTTCCCTCCAAAGCTTTCTTAGGGATGCATTTAATTGCTACGAGTCGCTGGGTCTTCTTCTCCTCGGCCAGGAAAACTTCAGAGAACGCTCCCCTGGTGGAGAGAAAAGAACTAGTTAGTGCTGTTGTATATTTAGCTAGCATAATAAAGATTAGGATAGTGAGCCTGCATGGTTATTAGTCAACATACTGTACGAAAAATCCTACCCACATTGGACCACCACAAGTTCCCAGCAAACACAGAACATTCCCATAACATTCATTTTTGATTCGCATTTGGGTATTTTATTTATATGAATATATAAATAATATTCTAGATTTCTAACATTCTTTTCCTGTTAAGAAAACTTTCCTGTATACCAAAAAACAAAACCTTAAAAATAACGTTCTGGAAACCAAAAACAAACATCGGGAATGTTCTGGGAACCAAATAATGTTAGCAAATAATGTTACCCGCAGGTAAGCAGGTAAAATATGAGCTGCCACAGCAGTTTGCCAGACCTAGATTTTGAATAGCCAAGAAAAACAACCCCCCCCCCAAAAAAACCTTCCATACATAAGATAACAAAACTGGAATAGTTCGTTCACAGATGTTGCTCATGATCATTTATGAAAAATGCTGAAAAAAAGATGATGGTATGTATAATTCAACTCTGACTATTGTGTAACCAACATCAACACATTTTCAAAAGTTGTATTGCTTTGCTGTTTGTGCAACAGAAATATTGTGAATGGCTGATATTTTTTGCAGGTCAGACTCATCAGGACAACATAAATTTTTTTTTTTTTTTGAGGTTGTACCCTCTAGAGAGACTCATCTCGCACAAAGGTGAACATGAAGAAACCAAAAAAGACAACCATAACAAGCTGTTTATTCACCCATGCAACATTTTGTGTGTATCAGCATTTGAGTGCGTGTTCGTCTATTTTTAGTATCATTTTTAGTTTTTACCCTGAGATGTAGACAAACGCATTAATTCTCATTTACTGGCTTAAATAGCGAGTCTGTGTGTTAAAACAGTGTCGTGTATAATCTAGCTGTCCCAAACACACACTCCCTAAACAGCCTTCTTAATCACAGAGGGAGTAATTAAACATAAAATTTGCCTCTGAGGAAAAGAGATAAAAACAAAGAATACATTACAGTAGAGGAAACTTCTTTTCCTCTCTTGCAAGGCTAAAATGTCACATTGTGTTAATAAGTGCTCTTATTATCATGTCAAACAGTTTCACTGATCCTTGTTTTATAAGTGTTTAAAAATAACATCACCTACATGGAAATATATACAGCATCCGTTCAAAGTGCATTGGGTGATATTGCTTTATATTTATTGTCATGATGCAGTCAAATCATTAAGTCATTAGACATACGCTTTTTGCCTAAATGTCTTAGAAGGAGGGATCTCCAATCATATCTAAGAAATATGCTAGAAAATTCGGGTATAGGCTTTATAGATATTGGCTAATATGCAACCACTTATCTAGAACAATGCCTTAGCAACCACCAAAAACACCATAGCAACCCCTCAGCAACGTACGACTTCAATCATTCAACTGCATACCACCCTATAGCCCTAGTTACATCCTAGCATTGTGTAACCAACTTGCTCAATCAAATACATCTCACATATTTTTCAGGGAAAGAAACGGGAGATATAGGACTGAGATGACTATTTCAATTAAAATTGTGATATTTTGTTATTATTGTTGAAATGAAATGGAACTCTACAGTGACCTGGAAGCCAAAGCTAGTGACTCATGGTCACAGCAGGGTTGTTTATTGAGAAGGAACATTCATACAGAGCAGCAGCTGTCAACAAACTTTCTGATGGACTCAAATCACAGTGTTATCGAGGCGCCTTAAGTGGAGGGTGGGGGGGGGTTGTTGGTGGGTAAAAAGGAGGTCGAGAAGAAAAAAAGAGAGAGAGAGGGGAAACAGAGAGAGCGAGCGCAGCGCTGTTGCAGTGAGAGATGGTGTAATTAAGGCCTCCCATGACTTCCTGTGGGTAAAGAGGATGAGAGATGTGGAGAACGGAGATTGGGAAATGATACAAGAAGGACAGTGTGGGTGTTTGTGTCTCTGAATAAGACGATTATTTATACACGTGTAATAAAAGAGTCAATGAAATACAGGATATTTCATATATTGAATAAGAACATTTTTACATTCCAGGCTTAGTTCACGCAAAAATGAAAATCCTTGCATTAACTCATCCTCAAGTCATTACTGTATGACTTTCTTCTGTGGAACACTAAAGAAGATATTTCGAGAAAAGTCTCAGTGGTTTTGTATCCATACAATAGAAGTCAATGGGGGCCAGTGTTGTTTGGTTACCAATGTGCTTCAGAATATCTTCTTTTGTGTTCTGCAGAACAAAGAAAGTCAGACAGGTTTGGATTGACAGGAGGGTGAATAAATGATGAAAGAAGATGATGGCCCAAGAAGATTACTAGTATTTTAGCATTCTCTGGTACACTCTGAAAAATAAGGGTGCTTCACGATGCAATAGAAGAACCTTTTTTGTCTAAATGGTTCCATAAAGAACATTTAACATCCGAAGAACCTTTTTGCGGAAAAAAAGGTTCTTCGGATTATAAAAAGGTAAGAAAGAAATGGTTCCTTTGACTGAATGGTTCATTATGAAACCAAAAATGGTTCTTCTATTGCATCGCTGTGAAGAAAGCACCTTTATTTTTAAGAGTGTAGGTGTCCACCTTATTTTGAAATGCAGAATATTTTAAAGGTAATTTTTTAAAATGTGCTGGTTTAGCCGCTATACAGTAAGTACAACTGTTTAGTAACAAACCTGTGTGTTGACAATATTATTATTATATAATTAATATATAAAATCTGATAAGAAATACCAGTTTGCGACATCAAGCAGCATAAAAAGCTGCATGTTTTGTACAGCTAAAAATAACTCAAAGCGGATGAAACCGGAACACATTCAATTTACAAATGTCTGCACCTGCTCCTAAATTGAAAATCAACACACCCTGGCCAATTGTATACATGGATTTGCTTTAATAGTTTTTTTCTTACAGTTTGTAAAAAATATTTTAGTAAAAAATGGCTTATTATTGCTACACATAGCTTTGGAGTCTCTCTGAACCTAAAAAACACGCAGCCAATCTTAACAGAGCACGAACTCACTTTTTGTCCTTCTCTCTTGTAAACAAAGCTGCATAATTATGGTTATTAATCCATTCATGTCCTGTTAGTGGCAATGGAGCCAATAGTCATAATGAAACGTTTGTGAAAGCTGATTTTCTTCTTGCTACTCATTCATCCACTCCGACCAGAACAAATGTTGTCACAAGTTGTTTGTGCAGCTGTTTCAATCATTTTAGACTCTATTAGCAATCAGACTAGATTCTGCTTTTACTAACAACAAAAAAACGATCTCATATGATAGTTAACCTAACCCTGCTAAATAATTCACCACGCTTAACATTTTGTTCCTCGTATATAAACATGATCTATTTTTGTCTTAATATTTGTGTAAAATACTTTAGAAACAACATATTTTTTTGATGTATGACTTCTCACATTTAGGTTAGGCCAGGACTAAGCCTTAAACAAAGTTGGATATTTACACAGCTTTTGTTAAAAAAAATACATTCGAAAAATCATTACAGGTCTGAATCTTAAGACAAAACAATGACACTGACATATTCAAAGATATTTATTTTAGTTAAAACAACTTAAACATGCATTTTAGTCTGGGATTAGGGCTAAGCCTTGTCTGTGAAAGTAATCTTAAGTAAACTGAAACCTTTACATTTTTGCAATTAGAGAAATTACATTTTTAGAATTATTAAATAACCTTGAAAACGGTACAAACTATAGGGCTGTCAAATGATTAATTGTGATTAATCTCATCCAGAATAAAGCTTGTGTTTACATAATATATGTCTGTGTACTGTGCTTATTAATTTTGTATTTATAAACACAAAAACATGCACAAACATGTATATTAAGAACAATATAAAATATAAAAATGAATGCACGTTTATACATAATTTCAATTATTGGTAAATATAAAGAAAAAAATAAACACATCTAAATATTTCATGTATGTGTATGTTATTGTGTTTATAAATACACAATTAATATGCACAGTACACAGACATATATTATGTAAACACAAACTTTAATTAATCGTTTGACAACCCTACAACATTTTTGATTAATGTATAAACCAACATTAATACCAACATCATGATTCAAGCCTGTTTGTAAAATATATTTTTTCCATTTTCATCACAGACTAAAATGAAACTTTATTCTCATTGATTCTCATCAGTTTAGAAACATTTATATTTACCGTCCTCGATAAAATCCAGGTGCACAGATTACCCAGATCAGAATGCAATATCTTCAGAATAAATCAATTGATTCCGCTCACAGAATTCACGGGTAAACCAATTCCATAATCTTCTTTAAAAAAGAGGCTTTCTGTCAACATATACAGTTCAGTCAAATCCTCTGAACAGAGCAGTTCTGTCAGGCTATAGTCAAAGCTGCAACAGAGACATTACTCTCTAATTCTCACAAGGAAAAACAAAGATAGATTACAAATTTCCCTACATAGAGAATTTATTCCACTTTCCGTCTCGCATTATGTGCGAGAATAATCAGATCAGACAATTAATAACTTTTGATTTATAACCCATTTAATGCCCCATCATCCTAAAGCCTATCATGCATATCACTCCAATATTTACAGAATGCTTCTGCATTGCTATCGGTATTACAAACCTCAAGAAGATAAGTTTAGGATGTGTGCATATGGTCTCTTTCTCTCCGTGTTTCTGCTGATGGGGCAGACAGGTCCCAGTTGCAGCAATCCTGCCTACTACACACTCCGCTTCAATTCATTCAGCTCTCTGTAGAATACATTGTGTTTGCATACAAAAAAGCTGATTCAAAAATGGATTATTGCCATGGATAGCTCCATTGCAGCACTTACAATTAACTGCTCTAGTCCAGCCCAGTCTCAACCTCGGCACATTTATTTTTTGGAACTTTAATACAGAGGCTTTAAGGATTGTTGGTGCAACACTGACAACCATCGAAGGATATTTCACAGTGGCGTAAAGAATGTGTCTCTGGTTAGTGTAGCACAAAGCAATGCAGGCTTCCAAAGAAGGAGATTTTCATGAGGCTGGCCATGTGAACTCAAGCTGAAGTAAGCGTGCCCAAATGATTACGTTATGCCATCTGAAAGAGCAGTCATTCTGACCACGGGAGAGGACAGACACTCATCGTAACCCCCGATGAATAGTGCATGCGTCTGCACAGGCGTCCGAAGGTTTCCATCACTGATTAACACTGGTGTCTTTCCCCCAAGCTGTGCCTTGAAGGTCGGTGGGCTACTTCCCGCCCAACATCCCCCTCTCACGTGCCTCGTGAAAGATGTTGCACAAGTGCCACTAAAATCCGGCACGGCAGACCACTCGGTCCATCTGTCCACATATCTCGCTGGCTCTCTACCACCCTCTGTTATGAGTCGCAAGGGATGCAGCAAATGTAACTGTTAACGTACGCACTCCACCTACGCAGTCTGCTGTATAAATATGTCTGCGGTATAAAAAGGTTAGTGCACTTAAGGTCAACGTAGACTGAATGTTGACTCCGGATGAGTAATGTGGCGAAGCATCGCCGAGTCTCCCACTACATCAAAACAAACATGGGAATAGTGCTATTTTGTAAACATACAGGGTAACTGTTTGACATCTGATTTGTTTAATTTGCATAATGGCATATATTGTTGAAGCTGTATTTCTATTTTTATGACAAGACTGCATTAGTCAACTTGCATTTAGGATGCAGTTAATGGCCAGTTGACATGACATGCATTGCAGTAACAGCATGTTTCCCGTAGCATGACAAGCGATATTTAATCTGCATTACATTTATGCACTTTTCTAATTATATGTCCAAATCTATTTATTTAATCTATTAAATCGATCTATTTATCTATTTTATACATTATACTGTATATAGACAATATGTTTTATTAAAATATAGAAAATTAGGCTACGTGACCTTTAAAGGGATAGTTCATCCAAATATGAAACATTTGTCATCATTTACTCACCCTCTTGTCATTTCAAACCTTTATGACTTTCTCTCTTCTGCAAAACACAAAAAATATATATTTTGAAGAAAGTTGGTAACTAAACAGTGCCGGATCCCATTCACATTCCAAAACCAATGCAAGTAATTGGGTGCCGGTTACCAACATTTTTCAAAATATCTTCTTTTGTGTTCTGTCGAAGAAAGAAACTCATGCAGGTTTGAAATGACATGAGAGTGAGTAAATGACGACAGATTTTTCATTTTTGTGTGAACTATCACTTTAAGTGAACTGCCAATTGAAAACAACAAATAAAATCAAAAAATGTGTCTTAATCTCTATAGTCTTAGTTACTCATTAACTTAACCCATGGCTTAACTGACACTCATAAATGATTTTTGTATTAAGTAATTTAGAAATAATTTAAAAGTCAATGTAAATGCATGTACTGTAATTCCCGGTATTGACAGCCAACCAAAGTGCTGCTCTGAGTTGTTATTATTCACAGTCTGCAAAGTGAGAAAAAATGAATCTACCCCCAAATACCGTACATAGATGAGTTCTGTTTCTGATGTGTCTCAGTTATAATGAATGCCAACACGACATATTGTGATTCTAAATCATCTAAAACAAATGACATCTTTTGAGGGCAAATATACAGCTACAGATGGACTTACTTGTTGATCACATAGTTGGCATAACTCAAAGTCTGTGTTGTCATGAGTCCATACAGCATTAAAAAAAATAGATGTGATTTTCCTGCAGTGATGAGTTTCATGGGGCTTTGATGTCTTTCAACGCATACTGAAGGTATGAACTATAAATAAAGATTTGCTTAAAAGCCCACATGTATCCGAAAATAAAAAAGTAAAGAAGCCCTTGAATTAATTGTTCAAATAACCATGAGAAAACACAAACACTCACGTTCCCAAGACCTCCTTGAAATCGTAATTCCCCTTGATATCAGTTGTCTTCTTTTTCCATCCATTTTCATCCTCTCCTAAAGGCATCGTACAGTTGGTTTGTAATTCTGAGAATCTAAAAAAGACAGAACATATCAATCATTACCAGTGAATCAGAAAACAAAGGTTTATGGGTAATCAGACAAACCATTCATATTACTTTAAAGGTAAAAACACTGCAACAATTTTGTCATATAAAATTTTAATTTGAAACGAACAAAAAAATCCTATCAGAAGAAAATCTACAAGAAAAACCTCTCAAAATCTCTACATTCACAAGTGTGCTTATTTGAAGTTAATAAAGGATCTAAATTGATTTACATGACAATCAATATTTCTCTAGGCAGACACTACACTCTTCAACTGACAAATAGCCTACTTATTGATATTTTCCGACAGATGAATTGCATGAAACATCACCACATCACAAGACAAAGGAAATAAACAGATCGCAGAAGGAAACAAATATGATTAAGTGAGCAGTCAATATGACAAGCAGCATTTGCGAAAACGTAACAATCCATTAAACTTTTACAGTGCATTCAATATATAGACGTGTGTTTCATGGGATTCGAACCCACAAGCAATCGCGCTGCTTTAACAACTGAAGGAACATATGGTGATATGCCATACTACGCTCCATTCCCATTGCACCAAATACCATTTCAGCACAATAGCCTACGTCTTTTAGGTGGCTACAACAATTAAAAATCAACCGCAATATTACACAAAGCAGCCTTTGCATAGACAAAAGTAAAGTAATGCAAAGCAATCTTACCAGTACTTGTCAGTGGTCCGAATATAGGCTATATTGAATAAGCAATAAATTATGTCAACGGACACGTACTGTTCGCGTGTGTCCACTGCGCATCGATGCGCATGCAGTCTGCTGCCACCTGCACTTAACATATTTTAGGAACAAACAGCGAGGTAGTAAGCTATAACAATAACATGAACTAACAGATAAAGCAAATATCTCTTTTAAATCGACGTGGCAAACGCTGCGGTGATTTTCACCGACAACACTGCCGAGGTCATTTGGCCAATGCGCTTTAAACAAACGACTTTTCCTAAAGCACAAGCGCTAGAGCACACGAAAGCACGTAGCCTATGCGATGTACATGTAAACGTCTGTATTTTTTTCAAATCGATTCGTGTAGTGAAATTAGCCTACCTGTTATCTATAGACCCCTGATGCGCGATGTGGATATTGTATAAAGCCATTTATGAAAGTACGTAACGCATTGGTAAAAACACAAATTCTGTCGCTAAATGTAAATCATTCACTAAAAAAACTTCAAAGGGTATACCTGATGGTCTGTTCCCGATGATCCTCTTCTGGCGTTTTTGTCTATCCGCAATTCTCCTCCGATGCAAGAGTTGCGGGATCGACCCTGACGTCTGGAGGAGTGTCTCTCACACAAACCTCATACTATCACACGAGTGACTTCACAAAACCATGAGGATTTCATGCAAGATACTGGGAATGAGGTTTATCACACGCAATGGCCAAATTACTTCAAATAGTAATAAATTATACTTAAAAATACATTTACAATAAACTTTATATGCATGTTTTTCTGCTAATTTCTGTACTATTATATAATTATTTAGATTGATTTGTATATACTTTCATCCAAAGATACCTTAAAAACGAGCATTCAAGGTATTCAGTTTTCCTCAGGAATCGAATGTTTGTGCTGCAAACATAATGCTCTACCAAATTGAGCTACAGAAACAGAACTTACTTATTTCACTTTAGTTGCAGTTCCAAATGTGATTCAACGGTGAAAAACCACACATGACCTCCCATGTACATCATCCTAATCTATGACACTGAGCTAATGACCAAATGTAAAGGTATACTATAGGTATATTTTTGTTTTTAGGTCGTGCACACCACCAACGTTAGTCATTTGCTCGTCACTTCTGAAGAATGCATTTAAGAACACAATCTTTATTTATGATATATACACAAGAACACAATATGATATATACACAAGTCACCAAGCAAGGAAGATTATTCATCACCCTGGATGATCTTTGTACAGCATAGACCCACAAGAACTCACTGAGAAAGTTTAAGGTAAATCTAAAACTTGGCTATTGTCACCAGTTTTAACTTGACTGGGTGGTTGCCTCAAGAATGAAGGCTCTGTGAAATTCTTCTTCTCTTTGCGTCTGGTTTGGGTACTATTTCACTGTGGTCACACTGATTCTGGTTTGCAGTGAACTCCATTGTGGCCATGATCTCTGTACAAACGTAACGTTGAGCATACACTTTCAGTTACTGTATCATAATTTCATAACTATTCAAAAGACCAAATATGTCTAAATATGTTTATGCACCTTCCTCCTGTTTGATACCCAGCTCTGTCCACTGCTGCTCTGTGACTAAATTTAGTAAGGACACATTATCTTCAACATCTGTAGAAGAGTAAAGAAACAGGCTATTGAGCATGAGCATTTATTCACGGTTTAAATAATGTAAATGAATGTAAAGTCTATACTTTTACGCACCTTCCTCTTTTTTAACAGCAAGTTCTTTCCACTGCTGCTTGCTGATTGAAATCATTGCAAATATATCATCAACCTCTGTACAAAAGTAAAGAAAACATCTTTTGAGCAAAAACATGCATGTATTCAAAATATTTAAAGGATTGTAAGTCCAAATCTGTTTACGTACCTTCCTCTTTTTTAATTGACAGCTCTTCCCCTTGCTGCTCGGAGACTAAACTAATTTCAGATGCATCATTTTCAACCTCTGTAAAAACATGTTTTTGAGCATAAACATTCATTGACTGTAAACGATGTAAAGGACTGTAAAGTCCAAATCTGTTTACGTACCTTCCTTGTTTTTGATAACAAGTTCTTCCCTTTGCTGCTCGGAGACTAAATTTATAAAAACTAAAGTAAACTAAAAAAACTAAACTAAACACTTTCACCATGTCTCTTATTCAAAGGCCTGTGTAGTCGAAATATGTTTACGGACCTTTCTCATTTTCAGTAGCCGGCTCTTCCACGTACTGCTCGGTGACTGAGTTTCTTGTGGACACATCAGTTTCAATCTGAGCAGGAGACGTACGGGCAAGAGGGATCCATGCCAGCAGAACGTCATCCACGGTCGGAATGTTAGTGGTCCATGTGGTCGTATCAATGATGCGCTGGATTTGAGATGGCTTGGGTTTGGCATCAGTCTCCCTGGTGAAGCGCTCTGGTACAAGTTGGGCAGATATGTTTAAATACAAATACGCCTTTGTTGCAATCAACAAGATGCAAAAAAAAAGATCTTACCCAGTACATATTGCACACGCTGTTTATACTGCACACCTCTCCATTGGAAATACAATCTACGGTTTTTCACAAAACCTGCTTCTGTTGCCTGCTTTTGTGTAGGAGCTTTTCCATGCAATGTGATAGGAAACTTATCCTCGAAGGCAAACCATAAACTTAAAGGTGAGATACATTCAGCACTCTGTTGCTCCTCTGGCATTGCATCTGTTGGGGATCCTCTTCTCTGCGCCACTGATCCATATCTGTTCCCATTAATTGGACAATAAGGTTATAAATCATACAAGCATATGAGCGCTGTTGCATTCACGTGAATACTCACTTCCTCCATAGGTGATCCACATCTGCAGTGGGATTCGAAAGGGGAACTCCTGATGAGGTCAAGAAGAAGTTCTCATATTTCTTGTTGTAGCTGTTCTTCAAATACCCAGGCCGTATGTTACAGAAGTAACAGTCTAAAAACTTTGGCATAAGAGGCATATTAAAATGCACATTCACTTAATACTGCCTGACCTGTTAATAAATTGGTAAGTGTGTAATCGCTTACCATGTCTTCTGTCTTGCTGAGTTTAAAAGTGTGTTTTTTAGGAAGCTGTAAAAGGACTTTGTCTCCTTCCTGTCTTCTATTATTCCAATCCTGTACCTGTGAAAACAGAACAAAATAAAGAATGAAATGTAAAAATTTCAACAAAAAAAGCCTCACCATGTGCACAATCGAAGAACAATCTAAAATCCGTCACTGTTTAACTGTAGACAAGTAAGACTTTATCCAAATCAGTGTGTCGAGATGCAAAAGTTAAGAAGCACTTGCTCACCTTGAATTCAACAATGCTCTTAGGAGACTGGTTGTGCATATACATCAATGTGGCCACACAATAATTGCGGAAGGTTGTCTGGTTCTTACTAGCAACACGTTTTTTTTCAACAAGTCTTTTATAAACATCTTCAATTTCGGCCTTTGCCAGAGCAATCACCTCCTTCTTGGAGGAACTACGGAACATTAAAAAATGGTATGGTCAACATAAATGACCTTCTAAAATCTCAAAATACATTAATGGGAAATAAACGACATATGATAGCTAAAGACAAGAGTTAAAGTAGAAACTGCATTATGTAATTCATTAACATTAGGACCCTTTCCATCCACAGAATACTTTTACCTTTCCTGATTCGTTATGAAAAATCCCTGTTTCTCAAAATACTCGGCCAAGTCACGGAACGAAGCGTCCCTCTTCACAATCTTCTTCACCTCTGCAATGTTAATAATTCTTCCCTCTTTTGACCACTTCATCTGCGATTCTTTGGCCCTCAGCACTTCTTGATCAATAAGCTGAGCATCAACATTCTCCTTCATGCATGCTGTTCTTAGATGATCAGAAAGACCGGACTGGGGCTTGCCACACAAAAGGCAGTAAACTTCCTGATCCCAACCATTCCTAAACACAACACCGATTTAACTGTCACCAATTAAAATGTCAAACATTTCCCGGTAACACGATAGAGAATACACACACATAATATAGAAAAAAATGTAGATGTGCTCTTTCACGTCATGATTTTACATCATGCTTACAAAACTTGCACTTTTAACATTTAATGGCTTTGTAAGTTATACTAACAATAGTGTATAATTACTACGATACGACACATGAAACAATATTGAAGTAACGTTAGTGTTACCTAAAAACTGTGGTGTTTACGACAGTTTACTGTATCAGTATTTAATCATGTGGGATGATACATTTCAGATTGTAACGTTAGCGGAACTACAAAAAAAGCAACGGATAATGTAAAGGCTCTTACATCTTTCTTTGAAACTACTTTTCTTTCTTTGAAACTACTTTGTTATTTCTTTCTTCACGATGAGCAACAATTTAACTCAACATTCGTCTCGAGTAAAATCAAATCAGCGTAAAGTCGTTCTGCCCCCTAGCGCAACCCTACTAAACATGGGGCGGGGCTCCGCCAAATTCTCTTCCGGTGTCGAATGACGAAGGAGGCGGTACTTCTTTGTTTGCTAGGCGTAAACGTTTCTTGCTAGCTAGTTGGCACTCCGTTGTAACCGAGGTACACTTCTTAATTACACCAAGAAAGTCGAGATTTTAATACGGGTAAGAGAGCTTATGTGGTAAACCTTTGTCGCCAAATACGTCGATCATCTCAGTAAGCTTAACAAAGCAAAGCGAATGAGCCGCGAGCTCACCGTTGACACCGCTCTTTTGTTTGACTGAAGTACGCGCGTGGATTGGCTGTTCGAGACCGGAAGGTTAGCAGCTAGGCTTACTGTACTTAACCATACATATATTGTAGCAACATTGTGTTATAAGGTGACATAAACACAGCACTTTTAAAGAGTGTATATGTGAGAAAGAGAGGGGACAAGCGGAAGTTTGGACACCTAACAGGTCAAATACTGGTTATTTTGTGAATAGTGGCTTATGTGGTCACTGTAAGCATTGTATTATTGCTTATGTGGATTTTCTTAAAGCTTAATACTACTGTGAATGGTTGTAACGATCTATAAAATCTACAGGAAATGTATATTTTATTTGATTATTATGTAATTCATTCATGCCGTACCCTGGTGTTGTTGCAAGCAGTGTTATAGAGAGTTTAATCTGACAATCTGAGCCGTGGTTTTGTAAACCACATCACATGGTTGTGTTTTACAGGTACCGTTTCAATGGGGTCCAAAAGAAGGCGGGCCACCTCTCCCTCCAGCAGTGACAGTGGAGGAGACTTTGACGATGCTACGTCATCCACCCCGGTCAGTGGATGGAAGAGGAGGAGAGCGTCCACTGCCCCTTCTGTTGATCAGGTGAGAACATAGTCTTTAGTTAGCATTGTGTTGAGCACCAAATTTTCATCCATAAAATGACTGATTTTGTCAGAATGATGAGTGATGCTTTTATCATTTCTCAGATTGCTATTTGCCATGAATTGTACAACACTGTCAGAGATTACAAGGATGACCAGGGCAGACAGATATGTGAGCTGTTTGCTCGGGCACCAAAAAGGAGGTATATAGAGTGATCATTAAACGCTTGGCAAATGAATCCAAACTGAGTTTAATACATACAGTAAACACCAATCTAAACACCATCTTTCCTGTCTAGGAACCAGCCAGACTATTATGAGGTGGTGAGTCAACCCATAGACATGATGAAGATACAGCAGAAGCTCAGGGCAGAGGAGTACCAGGATGTAGAACAATTCTCGGCTGACTTTCATCTGCTTATTAACAATGCCAAGTTGTACTATAAGGTAAGACTGTTATTTTGCAGTATTTGCCATATCTTTTTCAGCTATTCATCATTTTGTGTGTAATGTATTACCCAAACTTCAATGCACCTGTGTATCTCTTTTGGACAACAGACAGACAGCGCAGAGTATAGGGCTGCCTGCAGGCTTTTTAATGTCTTCCAATCCATAAAGAACGATCTGCTACAGGCGGGTGATGGAGAGGAGGCAGAAGATGATGAGGAAGGTGAAGACGGGGAGAACCCAAGCGCTTCCATGGAGGATGAGGTTTGACATTTCACCCGGACATTCTCTGTTAGTAAATGAGAGGTGATATTGATGTTTCTCTGTGTGATCAGACACCACCAAGCTATCTGAAAGCCATATTGGAACAGCTTTTGGAGGCCATCGTGTCATGCACTGATTCTTCAGGAAGGACTGTTAGTGAGCTCTTCCAGAAACTTCCCTCTAAATTGGTAAGATCTAAATATATATTTAGACCAAGGGAACATTTTATTTAGCAGTTTATTACTATTACTTTATTACTGTTAAAACTTTGTTATTTAACTTTGTGTTCAGCATTACCCAGACTACTATGCTGTTATAAAGGAACCGATAGATCTCCGCGCCGTGGCTCAGAGAATACAGGTGTGTGGAAATTGCTATTTATATTGTTTAATGGTGTGTGTTTTTGATGCTGATTGGACATTATTTCATATGTTGAGGCTAGAATGAATATATATATATATATATATATATATATACTGTATATACAGTATATAGTAAAACCTTTCATAACATATTGATTTATAAAGTAATATTAAGAAATCAAAACAACAAATGGGATCCAAACTAACTATAAATAGATTGTTAGAAGCGTTTACCGGAGACTTCTAACACACAAAACTGACCAAAACCTCCTGAGAAACGCACAAACATTGTTTCTTGGAAATTTTAATTGTATGGGCCAGCTGTCTGTATGGACGGATTTAAATTTTTAAATTAAATTTTTTAAATTATTCAAAAGCTAATTTTTGTGTTCTGATTCAGGCGGGTCATTACAAATCTATCAGTGCCATGGCAAAGGACATCGATCTTTTGACCAAAAATGCCAAAACCTACAACGAGCCCGGTTCACAGGTTTTCAAGGTTGCTACACTTCATATTGTTCAGTAGCTATTCATTCTTTGAAATACGTCATACGTTTTTGTACTAAGCTCTGTAATGTAAGCTTGTTTTTTTTGTATTAAGGATGCAAACACAATTAAGAAGGTTTTTGCCCAGAGAAAAGCAGAGATCGAGCAGGCTGAACCCACTAAATCCAGCCTCCGCATCAGGTAACTTCTCTGTTCTTTATTTGGTCACATTGAAGAAATATATTTTAACATCCTAAATGTTGTTTATGTGAGTTATAGAAATCGGAGGTCTGCTCAAGGAGACCGCCTCTCTGCCATCACCATGGCGCTTCAGGCGGGGTCTGAAAGTGATGAAGACTCCCTGCTTTCAGGTAACTTTGATGCAAGCCAACAGCTTTTAGTTTGTACCATGAATTCTGATTTTCTATTTTTTGTCTTGTGTTACATTGCATACTGTGTGTGGATGCGTAGATTGTTTTGACTTGTATTATTATAATAAGATGTTTACGAAAAGCTCCAACACTCAAAGTTTAATTCCACAAGGTCGTTAAGACATAAATAACAAAAATAAGAGTGCATTCTCTTAAAGATCCATATGCATGAAAAACAACCAAGCCTAATGTTCTTTTATCTCTGTACTTCTCTTCGTCGTGGTTTCAGGCTCTGTGCGTTATGACGCTGCAGAAATGGAGGCTGACTGCGGTCTCAGTTCAGGTGACCCAATCCTCCTGCTGTACCAGGCTGTGCGTGGAGCCAGAAGCGTTTCGGGGCAGCTTCTCGCCGAACCGTTTCTTCAGCTCCCCTCACGCAGGGAATACCCAGACTACTACCAACAGATCAAAAACTCTGTCTCCCTACAGCAGATCAGGTAGGAATGTCCCAGAATCCCTCTCTGAAATGTACGTTTATAGATTTGATTCAAATCTGCACAGTCCAAACTCTGAACCAATCCATGCTTTTCCTTAAAGGGAAAAAATGAAGAATGGGGATTATGAGGGAGTTGAGCAGATGGAGAGTGACCTCTCGCTCATGTTTGAGAAAGCTAAACGCTTCAACATGCCCCACTCCACCGTATACAAACGTGCACATAGACTGCAGCAGATAATGCAGGTGGGTCTGCTTTGATAACTCCAGCTTTCTATCATATAAAACATGTAATCTTTAATTGACGCTATTCACATATAACGAGAAAAGCAGAGCTTTTTTAGTGAAGTTGTTGGTGAATTTGTCTTGTAGCTGAAGAAAAAGGAGATTCGGGTGGAGGATGAAGGAGATGTTTCTACTGCAGTGTCTGACCCAGGAAGTGGTAAAAGAAAAAGGTAATTTGAAGGCTATAAATACTTTTAATTCAATGCATTTCTCTTTACACCTGTTTTATATCCTCATTCTTACAGCCATAAGAAGAACACCAAAAAGAACCGAATGAAGGCGTTGTATGCTGCAGTGACTGAGGCACGAGAAGCCGGCACCGGACGACGCCTCTGTGATCTCTTTATGGTAAAGCCCTCCAAGAAAGATTATCCAGACTACTACAAAATCATCCAAGAGCCACTGGACCTGCGCACCATCGAGCACAACATCCGCACTGAGCGTTATAAAAACGAGGATGCGCTCATGGACGACTTGAAGCTTATGTTTCGCAACGCCCGCCATTATAACGAGGAGGGGTCTCAGGTGGGCATCCTCACATGACTTTAACCTAATGCTGGGGGGGAAATTTTATGTGAGGGCCAAACCAAAATTGAATCTGTTATTTAAAACTTCATGTGGAATGCTGGGGGGAAATTTTATGTGAGAGCCAAACCAAAACTGAATCTGTTATTTTAAAATGCATGTGGATGTGAGTTTGACATGTGGATGTTTAAATCCTGCCAATATAGTAAAAAGTTTAAATGCATCATTCACATTTTCCATTTTTGCCTGCAGGTTTACAATGATGCAAACATCTTGGAAAAGATTGTTAAGGATAAACAAAAGGAGCTTGGACCTGCTCCAGAGGAGGATGACATGGGCTCCCCAAAACTGAAGCTTCGTACGTTCTGTGGCCTATTGAGATCATGCAAAACTTTTCACAAGTTTGATTTTGTAATTTTTTACATTACTTTACTTTATTTTCTAGGTCGTAGTGGAGTTGCGGCCTCCCCTAAAAAGGCCCGCACACAGACCACACCGCTTCAGCAAAAGCTCACTGATCTCTACGAAGCTGTTCGCAACTTTACAGACAACCGTGGGCGTCGGCTCAGTGCCGTTTTTCTACGTCTACCGTCACGCTCTGAGCTGCCTGACTATTATGCCGCCATCAAGCGGCCCATCGACATGGAGCGGATACGCAGCTACATGGTACAGGGTCGCTACCAAGACATCGATTCTCTGGCGGAAGATTTCATCCTCATGTTCAACAACGCTTGCACCTACAACGAGCCAGAGTCTCTCATATACCGCGATGCTTTGCTGCTCCATCGAGCTTTTCTAGATGCCCGTCGACGCATTGAGGATGAAGAGGAAGGAGATGAAGGCACGCTGGGTACCGTGGCAGTCGGTCCTCTTGTGCGCGAGCTCGTTCGTAATCTCTTTGTTTCGATGATGGGGCACCAGGATGATGAGGGGCGGTGCTACAGCGACTCCTTGGCGGAGGTGCCGGCTGTGGACCCTGCTGACCCAGAGGACCCTCCACTCAGTTTAGAGATCATTCGCCATAACCTGGAACACGGGCGCTACCGGAGACTGGATGTGTTTCAGGAGCATGTGTTTGAGGTGCTGGAGAAAGCTAGACGGCTCAATAGGTAAGCATTGAAGAGTATGAAAATTAGTTGACGCTATTAAACAAAATTTTTGTTTTCCCAATGAAGTTTAGGGGTCAGTAAATGACATCAGAATCTCCATTTTTGACTGTTTCTTTAAGATCTAACAAAATTAAATTTGATGTAAAAGTCAGCATAAGCTTGAAAGTGTCTAAGGGGGCTACTGTCTGCTTTCAGGACTGATTCTGAGATCTTCGAGGATTCGGTGGAGCTTCAGCAGTTCTTTGTGAAAATTCGTGATGAGCTGTGCAAGAACGGTGAAATCTTGCTCAGTCCGGCGCTGAGCTACACATCCAAACATCTGCATTCAGATGTGGACCAGGAGAAGCGAGAGAAACTGCCCCAGGAGATAGAAGAAGACCAACTGAAACGAGAGGAGGATAAGAAAGGTCTGCTTTTGACATGTCTTTGGGACTTCAGGTCTTTGGGAGCTGGTCAGCTGACCCCTGATGCATATCATGATGCTATGATGACCATCTGTACTATAAACGTTCTTAACTTTTCTCAAATTGCACTACAAAACTCGCAGTACTTGTCATTTATGTTTGAAGTGCAGTTTGAGCTTAAGAAAGTTTATAGTTCAGATTTAATATTGGGATCAAAACACGTTTTTATCTGTTTTTCCCTGTTCAAGTAGTTAGGACTTGGTCTCATATGACTGATGTAGCTGCCCAGAAGTGTCGTAAATATTATTGGTAGCTTTACACATGGGTGACTCACACCGTCTAAGTGGACGGTTCTTCAGTATAATATGCCTGGCAGTGGTAGACTGCATGAATGCATATCAATGAGTAATTTGCTATTACGATTCGCAGCTCTTCCGGATGAGAACAAAACAGAGGGACCCGCAGGAAGCCAGTGGTCATTGGATTCTCAAAGCACATACAGTCAGGACTGCAGTTTTGAGAACAACACCTACAGTGTGGGAGACTGTGTATATGTGCAGCCTACTGAAGCCAATTTGCAACCTCACATTGTGTGCATTGAGAAACTCTGGAAGGACGAAGCCGGTGCGCAACATTCTTATATTGCCTTTATTAGTCTCAGTTTTAATTTTCTTTGTTTATAGACATTGTCCCATTTTCCAGCCTCTTCTGTATTTGTAATAATTGGCTATTTATTGGTGATTGGTTGTTTTATGCAGGTGAGCAGTGGATGTACGGTGGCTGGTTTTATCGCCCAGCGGAGACGTTCCACCTCGCAACACGTAAATTCCTGGAGAAGGAGGTGTTCAAGAGTGACTACTATAACCGCGTGCCCTTCAGCAAGATCCTGGGGAAATGTGCTGTGTTGTTTGTAAAGGTGAGTGCCACGATCCACTCGGTCAGGATGTATGTATATGTGGTGTTGGATTCTTTTGTGTGTCTCTATAACGCTGCAATCGAGTCACTAGTATGTGTCATTCTTCATTTAGGATTATTTTAAATCGCAACCAGAAGGATTCAAACCAGAAGATGTTTACGTCTGCGAGTCTCGGTACACTGCCAGGACCAAAACCTTTAAGAAGATCAAGGTGTGGTCCATGCCAGCAAGCTCTGTGAAACTAGTCCCTCGAGATGTTGCGTTACCCGTGGTCAGGGTGGCCTCCATGTTCATGACTGCTAAACGTGATCAAGACAAATTGTTGGACCTTCCTGATGGAGACGGTTTTATTGAGAAGGTAAGAATTGAATGATTGAATTGTGTTGGAGGCCTCTTCTTTTGCTTGTTCGCTTCACACACTCGTGCTTAACGTTCACAGGAACGAGAAGACGTCCAAGTCGAAGTGCCCAATGGGGAGCCGGGTTGTCAGTACTATGAGCAGCTTCGCTACAACGATATATGGCTTAAAGTGGGCGACTGTGTCTATATACGCTCCCACAGGCTAGTGCGCCCTCGAGTTGGCAGGTGGGCAAGATCTTCCTTATTGAACACAAATAACTTTTCGTTTACTGAAAATTGAAATAAGCCTGCGAGTAGTTCGAAGCTTTAGTGAAATGAATTGCTTGGTTTATATGGACAGGATCGAGAAGATGTGGGTGCGAGATGAAGCAGCGTTCTTCTTTGGACCCATCTTCATCCACCCTGAGGAGACTGAACACGAGCCAACAAAGATGTTCTACAAGCGTGAAGTGTTCCTCAGCAATCTGGAGGAAACCTGCCCTATGACATGTATTTCAGGTACACTGGTGTATCTTTTAGCGCTCAATACAACAACCTGCCTTATAAAATAATGTTTAAAACACTTTACATTGGAAGCAATAAGCAATTTTACTGTATGAATACTGTATGAATTGAAGCTGCAGGAGATCTCTTGGACTGAGAAAAGAACCAAGTCAAACAAGTATGCAAATCCAGTAGCAAATGTTTTATGTGGAAGCCGGTCCGACAGACAAGATTTACACAAAGTGCTTAAAGTAACCATGAAACGGAAGTTGCGATTGACTTCTTTTCCGTATCGTGACGTGTATCCGAGTGAAACGGCTTCTGAAATTAGAAAAAAATGTAGGGCGGGGCTTTATTTTGCCCTTCCCTTTTTGATTGGTTTGTTGTAAATTGGGCCTGGAGGGGAGGGCTAAAAATGCCTGCCCATTGGACAGCGAGTATAGTCCTACCTCTGTTTTGTTGCTGACATCATGTGGTGAAGAGTTGTTGTTGAGAGAGGGAGATGAGCTTAACGTTTTTGATAAAAGATTACAAGTGCAAATGAATTTTTTTAAAATAATGGTGTGCACGGATAAATCATTTATAATAATCACTGACACACTGTGTAAAACACTTAGAATTTTCCTGTTTGATTGCATGGTGACTTCCTGTGCACCCCTGTTTGAAATCATTTCTGTCTGTTTTGACAGGGAAATGCGTGGTGTTGTCTTTCAAGGATTTCCTGTCCTGCAGACCCACTGAGTTTGCAGAGGAAGATGTGCTCATGTTTGAGAGTCGCTACATTGAGAGCGAAAAGCAGATGAAGAAGTTTAAAGGCCTTAAACGTTTTTCACTTTCTGCTAAAGTGGTAGATGATGAGATCTTCTACTTCAGGTATCTACTACTTTCCTACATGTTGTCCTCGTGTTGTGGCGTATGTGTGATTGCTTTATATTGTGCTTTCTTTTTCATAACCTGGAGATGAATTTAATCTGATGATTAAAGTTATTCAACTTCTTTAGGTTTGTTTAGGGGGTGAGAGGGTGGGGTATGTCTCAACACAACAGTGTCACAGTTAAAGGAAAATAAGCAAAATAAAAATCGTAATCTAAACTCATTTTCAGAAAGCCAATCGTGCCTCAAAAGGAGCCGTCTCCCCTTCTGAATAAAAAGATTGAGGAACTGGAGGCCAAGTTTGCAGACATGGAGGACCTAGATGAAGATATGGAAGATCTGGATGATGATGATGAAGAGGCAGCAGCGACGCCCTCAATGCCTCCGAGTCAGACATCTGTATTAAATGACATAGATATGCCTTATACACCACCACAGGTATTTTCAACAAATGACATTTTACATCCATCATCGAAAAAAACTAGAATATCAGAGACTTAGGTGGGTTTTTCTGACTTGGCAACACCCTAGCAACTGCGTAGCAATGTGTTAAAACCCATCCAGAACACTCTAGGCTAGTTATGCACCAGCAAACATCACTAACGATTTATTCAGAAAAGATTTCTTGTTGAAAATGTCTAATAATTTTATCAGGTTTTACACATTTAACTTCAGCCAACATACTCTTTCTTATCCGGTGTGCAATCTGCAGTCCACACCAAAGATTAAGGGCATGTCCAAGAAAGAAGGAGCCAAGCGTAAGATCAACATGAGTGGCTACATCCTGTTCAGCAGTGAGGTGAGGTCTCTTATTAAAGCCCGTCACCCTGATTACTCCTTCGGAGAGCTGAGCCGACTGGTGGGCACAGAATGGAGGAACCTGGAAACTACTAAGAAGGCAGAATATGAAGGTAAGCCCAAACATCATCCAGTGAGGTTACGGCATCTCTTAGCCAAAATGGTTTGATCGACAGGTCTCTAAATCACATCTCGATTTATTTAAAGAAAGAGCCGCAAAACTGGTGGAGCATCAGGAACGAGAGAGGGTCCTTCAGCAACAGCAGCAGCAGGCTTCCCCAAGAGCAGGTACTCCAGTCGGCACAATGATGGGGGTGGTACCTCCCCCAAGTGCTATGGGGATGCTAAACCAGGCCATGCCACCTGTGCCAGGTAACGCCAAATTGCCCCAGCCCTTGCTGAAAGAGATCGATGCAGCAGCCGGGCCCCCCTGACAATTCTCACCCATTCAAACCATCTAAACCTCTGCCCATCAACGTTCCTCAGTCATGTCACTGCCCTTTCCCACCACTACAGCATGCCCCATTTGTGCTGGTGTAGTTCATTTCTCCGTTTGTATTTTAAACTTGCATTTCTTGTGTTTTTGAATATTGTCACAGTCTTTATATACTTGCATGACAACCTTTTAATATTAACCCCTTAAATACGTAGATGCTCTTTTGTGCACCATGAGCCTGGATTAACCCCATTTCAATTCGTGCACTTTCTTTGACATGACAAGACTGTTGTTTTGTAGTGCATGATTTGTTAGCTGCATGTCATCAATGCATGGATCTTTTGTGCTATCTCCTCCTCACCCAAGGCATGATGGGAAATTATGGCCTGCCCTACATGCCCATGCAGGGTCCTTCTGAGGGCATGATGGGCATGGGTGGCACACCACCTCATCCCATGGGGGTGCCCCTGCTGCCCTCCCAGCACTACCTTCCACCAGGCATGGCCGGGTACCCTGGTATGCCCCTTCCGGGTAAGAAGCACCCTGATTAATCAGAAAACACCACCAGCCTGATTAAGATGAAGATAATCTGATAAGTAACAAGGCAAATTGATCAAATATGAAAAAAAATGGTCAAAATTGAGTTTTGAGAACATTGATTTGAGGCTGGGCAACATATTTTTTATATATTTGATATTAAGATATTTAATTGGTGGTATGAAATTCATCCTTTGCAGAAGTTGCAGCATGTCATTTTACCTGCTTTAAAATGTTTTAGTAAAAATAAAAGTCAGTAAATATTTTAAGTTAATACTTATATGTATTTGTGAGGTATACACCTATTTGATTTGATTTTTTACTTAAAAGGTGTAGAAAACACGCATTGTTTATGTGATTTTTACTGCATTTCTTGCTTTAAATTGTTATAAATAGTTGTGACATTATATGTGTATCAGCACTATAGATATATAGTGAAATATAAAATTTTCGATGATCAAAAATTGATTTATCTTTATATCAGTACATATTCTGTTTGTATATCTGCATGGTCTGGTTTTTTACTTGACTATAGGGTGAGAATATTCACATCACACACCACTAACATTCTGACTTATTTTTCTCAACAAAAACGAACACAAGATTCGTCAAGATTTCTCTACTGAATCTGTGGTTTCTCACACTATATGCTGTTAGAAACATAAACAACGGCTACTTATCGATTATATTCGCTCATATGAATGACTGCAATATTCAGTGCCATTGAGCATTAAATAGTAAAGCATTTTTTCACACTGTTTTTTTGCTTTCTCAGGTGTAATGAATGGTATGGCTGGAAGTCCTGGTCCCGGAAACCCTTATGGCATGCAGGTAATGATCAGATTTGTATAGATCTCTAGCATCGACACTAAAGTAGATGCGAGTTTTCTTGTCCTTACTTCTCTTTTTGTATTTCTAGATGGTGGGTTATGGGCCAGGACAACAGGCTCCACCTCCATATCCAGTCCAAGGTCAACCAGGCCAGCATCAGCCAACCCCACCTATTTTTGTTGCCCCGCCTCCAAAACCTCAGCGTCTGCTGCATTCTGAAGCTTACCTGAAATATATAGAGGGACTCAGTGCCGATTCATCCACTATTAGCAAGTGGGACCAGAGCCTTAAGGGTAAAAATGGATTTATGCATTCAATTCCATTTGATAAAACACAAGTTCTGTAAAGTGTTTTTGCAAAAGTTACACTTTGTATGACTTCAAACTACTATAAATACAGGGTCATATGGACTTCTTTTATGGTGCTAGTTTCACAGCTGCTGCCCACTGTCGTTTGTTTTTCAAGGGACTGAAAACACCAAGACACTGTTAACAAAAATAGTTTAACTTGCAGCGAGATCATGATACACCGTGTTCTTAACAACATGACTTTGAAACTCTCTTATGATTTCCCTCAGCACAAAGAAAAGACTGCCGGCTTACCCGCGAACAAGAGAGCCGTCTCCCTACACACTGGCTGAAGAGCAAGGGTGCTCATACCACGATGGCAGATGCATTGTGGAGACTCCGAGACCTGATGATGAGGGACACTCTCAACATCCGACAGGCCTTCAACCTTTAAACCTTCAACTTTTACACCCAATTCTCAGGACTCTTATTTATGCAAGACTATTCTCCTACCAAATCTTTCCTATCATGACTAAAGATCTGATAGAGTATTACGTACTCTGTCAGAAATGCTTCAGCAATAATTGTGTCTGTTGGTTTGTTTGCGTGTGTGTGTGTGAGAAATAAAGGCTTTAGACATTTATTTAGGTACATATGACGTGCTGAAATTAAGTCACTAATGCATCAGTTACTGATATGGATTTGTTACACCAGAGACAATTAGAGGTCTTTAAATACTCATAATGGTTGTGATGTTAAAATACATGTTTTTAAAAAAAATACACTTTTAACTGCACCTCAGGCACTGGTATTAAATATAATATTCCCTAAAGTTACGACCACTTTAGTTTATACACACAGATTATGTTGTAATTGTACACGGTAGCATTTTACAAATATTCTCTTTTTATACAAAAGCAAAAATAAGCAGAGTTATTTTATTAATTGTGTAATTGTACTTTTTCATTTTGTACAGACAAAGCTTGTGTGCTGGTTTCCCCTGCAATGTTTGTTTGGACACTGCTGCATTAAAAAGGACAAGTTTGTGTTAATTTCACCAATAAACAACATTTCAATAGAGTCAAGACTTGTCATGTTCATATTTATGAAAGAATTGAATATGCCAGCCCCTCTACCCACCACTGTAACAAGGCCAATCCACAAAACCCGACTCTGCAGGCAGATTATTTATAAAACCCGATTTATTAAATACTTCAAGGAATATCTAAAAGTTTACTTAATTAAGAATGATTCACTAATAAATCTATTTCCACAATGTTAACCCCACAAATTAACGGCGTGATGTCATTTCCTGTCAGGGGCGGAACACATCGCGCTATTCTCTTTAGTGTTTGCCGTGTTTATGTTCACACTCTCTACCTCTCTCCCGTAATTTCATGCTAAACCAGTCCAGAACACCCCTAAACCAGGACTAAATCGAACAGACAGTACTCTTTAACATTTTAACTCATGGAGTAAATTGCAACAGGAGCGAAATAAACCGAGGTGAGGTTTATTCGGGCGGAGTTTGCGAGGATGTGCGAGCTAGTGCTGTGTTAGCGCGAGCCTTTCAAATCGACCGCTAACACATATTGTCACAAGAGGTTGTAGCAGTAAAATGCACATATTATATGACCTTTGCACGGATAATTTGCATGTGGCGTGGTTGTTAGTGTGTATAAACGACGGCTTTATGCTTTGCAGGTGTAACGTTTGGGGGGAGTCTAGTTTTTTTGACAACTAATATTTTTCTGTTCGAATGACTGGCTTGTCTGTGTTTGTTTCATACTGTTACGCCTATAATCGTTTAAATGCCCATGTCAAAGGACAGACGGGGCATGCTAATGTATAATAAACCAGGGTTTATTATAACATTAGCTGGCATGTACTGATGTTATAGTTTATGCAATAATTAATTGAATCTAATTGACAGTGGCTTGTACTGTTATACTAATGCATGTTTTAAAGATTCACTTGATATTTTTCACAACTCCTGTCTTTTGTTCTTGTATTATTGATCAGGTTTACTGGAATGGACAACCTATCAAAGCTTGTTGCCATGTTACTGTAATTTTTACTTTACCGTGCTTATTATTTACAGTGTAGTACAGTAATACATTACATTACATTGCAAGGCAGAGCTGTATTGTAATATTCATATATTAAGATTTATGAACTTAGTTCATGTAAGAATAGAAATTAAAAATCTACTGATGAATAAAATTTTCACCATTCAATGTGTCAGTTTTATAATTGGGTTTTGATCGATCCCGAATTTATGTGCATTTTGAACTGTGACACCCATATGGAAGAAAAACTGTAGTATCTTAGTTATTTCTCCTAGACATCAGTGAGATTTAATGGAGATCAAATGTTCACATGCTTAGGTCTCCAGGTCTCAGGTTTTTCTTAAAGAAAAAAATAAAGAAATTCTTACAAATGTCTCCATTTTTCAGTTTCAGATGAGACTTCAATAATGCTTCAGCTTTGCTAAGTCTGCAGTCCAATGTAATTCGTTTAATATTTTAATATGAAATATTTCTCATCAAACATACCTAAATCCAGATAGTTTTACATCTTCATACCTTTAATGTATTGTAATAATGACCTCATTTGTTTCCATTTTTGTTTCTCCTAAGAAATTTTAACAGAAACATCTGAAACTATTTGATACCTCCTAAATTTCCCGAGCTATGAAAGAGCGACTACATTAACATATTTCTACAGTTTTGTGTAGATCTCATGAAACATTTTTTTCTTTATAATTGATCTCCAAGAAAACCTTTCCCCTTTTTTTGGCTGAATATAACACATCTCTAATAAGAGAAACAAATATATAATGTACATTTTCCTTGTCTACTGAATTCAAAGTTTCTATTCTAACATTTTCTAATTAAGCATGTATGTAGATCTGATAACTATTCATGGTTGTTTTATGTTCTTTTTGTCTCTGCAGGTAGAACTTTGCAGTCATCTTTCATTCTTCAAACCGACACTGTCTCCTCTCTCTGTTCATAATAAAATTGTGTTCTCCTGACTGCAAAGTCTATACCTGGTTATTTAATCAACCCGCCTCCTATGAACCAATCAGAATGTCACAGCTTCAGTTTCACGCACCTGTCAACCCTTCACCCAGTGCCACCCCATTACAGCTGGCTCCGCCTCAACCCAGGTTCAGTATTCCATGTGCCACGGCTTCCTTACCTTCAGAGAGTGCCAGTCACCCACTTAGAAACTCCGCCCTGCCATCTGCCTCAGCCACTCCCTTTTGCAACCCTACAGGTGGGTGTTCAAATGTTTAGAAAATTTTAGGGACATTTAATTATCAACATGCGTTCTTGTAGCACATTTGACAGGTCATACATTGCATTGGCAACACCAGGGTCATGGGTTTATGTGTTTCCTTATTGATTAAATATTTAACTTTTCTGTTCAAGTCTCTAACATGGCAAACCCTAAAGAGAAGACCCCGATGTGTTTGGTGAATGAGTTAGCCCGTTACAATAAGATCCAACCTGAATACAAGCTACTCAGTGAAACAGGACCAGCCCACTCCAAGGTAATATTCTACAATATCCTTTCCAATATCCTGCTATATAAACGGACTCTTCCCAGTTGCTGATGGTGTCTCTTGGTTAGATCTTCTCAGTGCGGTTAACTCTGGGGGACCAGCACTGGGATGCAGAGGGGACCAGTATAAAAAAAGCCCAGCACTCTGCAGCATCATGAGCTCTCACCCAAACCACCCTGCCAAAACCCAGTCACAGAACCCCCCGCCACCCAGGCAAGAACCCAGGTGGGATCTACAAGGGCTCAGAGTGTACGTCGTAAAACGCGTATTTACTCCCATCTTATTTAAAGGGACAGTTCACACAAAAAAAGTGAATCCAGATTCCATCTTAATTGTCAGATTTTGTTCTTTTTTTGGGTAAACTGTTTCTTTAAGATCCCAGTTGAATAACAGTTTTTTGCTTATGTAGGACTGTTTTTGTATGTACTTGCCTTTCATCAGTATTCTTCTCTCTGCAGACAGCGTAACCCACACTGTGGAGCTAAATGCACTTTGTATGAAGTTGGGCAAGAAGCCCATCTATAAACCTATAGATACCTACCAGGGGATGAGACCAGCATTCAATTACAACATCAGAGCACCAGGCCCGTATGCTCGCTCCATGCATCAGTATGCACACTCTATTTTTATTTCCATGTGCTTTTGAACAAATTCGGTTTCATAATACTCAGATTTAACTGAATATAGCAAGGTACAATGGAGCTTCAATATTGCACGCTGAATTATCTTATATTGAATATTCAATTATGTGTTCAGTTAGAAAAAAAGCGAAAAATGCTGTGTTTTTGTATAAATGACTGAACAATGCTTTGAATCTTGACCTTTGCTATGTGATCTCTTCTCTTGAAGTTATTACTACCCATTTCCCCCGGTGGGGCCTGTACTGTATCATATGGAGCTGTCTGTCGGCGGACAGCAGTTCCACGGCAAGGGCCGCACGAGACAGGCAGCCAAACACGACGCTGCTGCTAAAGCCATCAAATATCTGCAAAAAGAGCCAATACTGCAGCAAGTGGCAGAGGTACGAGCTCATATTACAAACATGTTAATGGTGTATGATGTAATTACTGTACGGTAAAACAATGATTTTTCAGAAAGCTACTCTGAAACATCTAGTAAACAACCAGTGGATTTATCTTCATTTTGTCTTCATTTGATTGTTCTTCTAAAAATACAGCAATGTCAGACGTGATCCGAATGATGATTCGCTTTGTTTCTCGTAGATGACAGAGGAACCAGAAGAAGAAGAAAACCTCAACAAATCGGAGATCAGCCAAGTGTTTGAGATTGCTCTGAAACGCAACATGTCTGTGAATTTCGAGGTATGTGATGGACCCAAGATGCTGTGTGCAAAACATCTCAAGAGAAAAGAGAGAAAGATTTTTTCGGCTCAGCAATTACATCCTTATGAACAGTTTCTTATTTCCAGCTCTCTGTCCGCTTAGGTGCTGAAAGAGGCGGGGCCTCCTCACATGAAAAGCTTTATGGTAAAAGTTATAGTGGGCGAGTTCTCAGGCGAGGGGGAGGGCAAGAGCAAGAAAATCTCCAAAAAGCTGGCTGCCATCGCTGTGCTGGAGGAGCTCCGCAAACTACCCCAACTTCCTGTCATGGACAAGATGCCACTACGCATTAAAAAGAAAAGCAAATCCATTATTAAGGTGGAAGATGTGTTTGATGGCTTACATCAAAGTTATTGTTTGGGTGAACTAGCATACTAAAGAGATTCATTTCACTAAATCTAAAAATAAGTATTGAGGTAATTGATATGACTATTGATATGAAATAGAAGCATTTTGGTCAAATCTCTGACATTACTCAAATATTCCTTATTACACATATTGAACTCACGTCCAAAACCCAGCCATACCAAGTCCTTTACTGAGAGGTTCCAAATCTGTCTTTCTTAAGGCCGTGTTCACGCTTTACTTCTTTTTTGAAGCTGTTAGCGTCTGTTTTACATTATAATCCTAAGGAGTAAACCATGTTTTCAAAAACAGTCTTGAGCGCTTTTTTAAACGGCAGCGCCAGCGTCTTTCTGCAGCTCAGATTGTCTATTGAGGTTGAAAAAAGTTCAACTTTTCTGGAAAAAAAAGCCCTACGTCGAGCGAGAAGAATTCAGCTCGAAAAAATAAAATGCCGGCCAAAACACCCGTTGGAGCATAGTATTGTATAAATGTAAGTTTAATTTTCACTTTCAATAACTTCTGATTGTATTTCTAGCGAGAAATGAGTATTGTAGTTTTTAAATATGTGATTGGTTATTAGAAAGACGCTCTCCGTTTATAATTCGAATAGACTTCCGTTACGCTGCCTATGAAGCCTGTCTCTCTAAGCTGCTTTCGTGCACAAATGCTATCTTTGAACATTGCCGGCTGCTATTTGTAACCATTTTAACCAAGTGCCATTGTCAACTTTTTCTTATCAAAAAAGAAGGCAAGTGTGAACACAGCCTTACTTTGTCTTTAGATCACATTTTTCTAAATCTAAATCCACTGATTATCAGATTATAATGTGTAATGTGCATTGTCTTGTCTAACCCCTCAGCTTCAGACCAGCCCAGAGTACGGTCAGGGCATGAACCCCATCAGCAGGCTAGCTCAAATCCAACAAGCCAAGAAGGAAAAAGAGCCTGAGTATACATTGGTGACCGAGAGAGGACTGCCCCGACGCAGAGAGTTTGTCATGCAGGTTCTCTACCAGAGATGAGCACAGCCAACAGTTTACACTGGGAACATTTTGTTATAACAGCATGCACCTCCTGACATCATTTTCTTGTACAGCTTGCAACGTTTTATTTGTATTAAAAATGTTCCTGTAAAAGTAATTTGACCTATCTCTCTCTTGTCTCTCTCAGGTGTCTGTTGCGGGGCAGACTGCTGAGGGAATGGGTCCTAGTAAAAAAGTGGCCAAGCGAAATGCAGCCGAGAAGATGCTGGAGCATCTTGGCTTCAAAGTGCCTCAGCCACAACCCCCCAAACCGGCACTGAAAACCGAGGAGAAGGTGATAAAAACTTTTGTTTATCTGAGCATTTTGTTGTAAAATATAGCGTATAGTTCATCTCTTTACTCTATTTCGACCACCACTGTATATAAATGTTTTTTTATCTTTGTAAAGCCACCTGCTAAGAAACCTGGAGATGGACGAAAAGTGACCTTCTTTGAGCCAGGCTCTGTGGAGAAGGCAAGCCTTGGTAGGTGATTTTTCAAAACTGGACAATAGGAATTGCATAATAATTATACAGATTAAAACTCAGTTTTGTTATTTTAAGGCATTTTCATCTCTGTATTCACTTTTTCATTTCTATGTAGTCAACAAGGAGGAAGATTTCCGAATGCCCTTCTTCAGCCATCAGCAGCTCCCTGCCGGAATTTTACCCATGGTACCCGAGGTGGCACAGGCAGTGGGTGCCAACCAGGGACCCCACGCCAAAGAATACGGTCGCCCAGTAGCTCCTAACCCAGCCAAAGCCACGGTAACAGCCATGATTGCCAACGAGCTCCTATACGCTGGCACATCCCCGACTGCAGAGAGTATACTGAAGACCAACAACAGCTTGGCACACAGACCCCACGGGCCTCTTACCAGACCATCCGAACAGCTCGGCTACTTGGCTAACGTACAGGGCTTACATGTATGTGATGTAATAATGAACACACACGCATGTGCCCATACATAGTTTATGCAGTCGCCCTGAATCTTAATTCTAAATCTGCCACAGGTTGAATACAAAGACTTCCCCAAAAACAACAAGAACGAGTTTGTGTCTCTGATAAACTGCTCCTCTCAGCCACCTCTGATCAGCCATGGCATCGGCAAAGACGTGGAGTCCTGCCACGACATGGTAAGCGTTACTCAAACCTCAACATGTTCAAAACAGTACTTTGATAGTATAGTACTAAATAATTACTGCTCATGTACATGTATAGTCGCTGAAAAATTCCACATTTTCATTTAATCATCATTTCTAGATGTATTGTGGCCATTCCAGTTCAGTGTCTGTTGACATTTTTTTTTTTTAGTTATATTTTTGAGGATTTTTGCCTTTTATTAATTAGAGGATAGAGACAGAAAGTGATTGGGAGGGGAGAATGGTGTAGAATCGGGACAGGACGCCGAGCCGGAACTCGAACTCAGGTCTCCAAGGTAGTGTTGTCACGATACTGGAATTTCTAACTTCGATTCAATACCAAAAAAAATATCGATATTCGATACCATTTTCGATACCACGGGGAATAAACTGCCATAGCAATAAGGCCCTAATAAGCAATAGCAATATAGGGCTTTTTAATTTTTATTTGAAGTTAAATTGAACAAGACTAGACAATGAGGTATATATTTTTACATTATTTATTAATTGTTAATCTAATGTTAATTTTACAAATACATTTACCATTTAAAATCAAAGTTGTATTTGTCAGTATTAATGGATCAGACCCTGTTGAAAAAACAGCCTATGTTGGTTTGTGCTGGTTTAAACTGTTCATGTGCTGGTTTAAGATGGTCATATGCTGATTTAAGATGGTTCTTAGCTGGTTTAAGATCAAACCAGCATCGATCAAAACATACCTTACCCAGCATATACTGGATTTTTCAACAGGGGAGCTTACATGAATAGTTGTATTTTTTAACTAACATTTAAAAGAGATTAATAAATACTTGAACAAATATATTGCTCATTCATTGTTCGTTAATGTTAGTTAATAGCCTACATTTTGACTTGGCTAAATTGGCTTTTATTCACATAGGCCCATACTGTAATCATTGATCAGCGCACATATAGACAGAAACGCAAACTTAAACGCAAGAACTGTTGCAGAGACTCCGCATCTTTCTAACATTAACAACTTTTAACCGGAGCAAATGAGACGAGTGGATGAATCATTGAACAGCGCACACACATAGAGCGCAAACGTGTATCACACGCGAGAACTGTTGTGGAGACTTTACTCACACCAGCATTATTTCAAACATCAAATTAACCGGAGCGAACGAGACGAGTGGATGAAATCATTGATGAGCGCACATAGACAGAAACGCGTGCATTAAACATGAGAACTGTTGCGGAGACTCTGTACTAACATAAACAACATATAACCAGGGCGAATGAAACGAGTGGATAAAATTATTGATCAGCGCACATACATGGATCGCTATGGTAAACACGGGAAGCGTAACGAGCGTGCACCACGCCAGATGTGTTACTGAGACTGGCCATCTTTTCTGACATTAACACTATTTAACTGCCACAAACGAGTCAAGTCTATGAGAGGAGGCGGGGCTCTGTTGTTATGCGTTCACGTGCAGCGTGTTAACTCACTGTCGGAAAAGAGAAAGAGAGCGGGAACGCGTAGCTGATATCGATACGTGGGACATGGGTATTGGAACCGTTTCAGATTCTTCAGTATCGATACTTATCGAAATATCGATATTTTTGACAACACTACTCCAAGGGCACACTCACGCGGCTTGTGCCTAACTGTCCACACAGCCACAGGCTCCGACACCGTCTGTTGAATTTTAACTAAATCAAACCTCAGGAGGGACAAAGTCATCCAACAGCAAGCAATGTGAAAGACTGACAGCATGACAAGACTCATGAAAACTGTGATAAAAAATTTGGTTATCACATAAGACAATTTTGAACTTCCCCTAAATACATGTACAAATATTACTGTTGTAATATTTAAAAGTGAATATGAACTTTGCAGTATTTGAGGTCTGAATAAACACACAGCATCTTTTCTGTTATTTTGACATGTTTCTCCAGTTTTCATTTTCTGCAAATGAATGCAAATAGAAACGATATTTTTATTTGAAATTTGGGAGAAATATTGTTAGTAGTTCACAGAATAAAACAAGAAGGATCACGTCACCTAAACACATGCCTATAAATAGTACATTTTAAAATCAGAAAAACTGATTTTGAGTGATCTCTTATTTTTTTTCTGCAGCTGCATGTTATTTATATGATGCTTCAAAGTTTAATATACAACCATGTAAAAAAAACATGTTTTTTTCTTTTTTTACTGAACTGTTCTTCTCTTTGAACAGGCTGCTCTGAACATCTTGAAGCTTCTGTCTGAGCTCGACCAACAGTTGAGTGATCGCACAGCTAATGGACAGATATCAGGGTCAGTATCGGGTAGAAAGGGCCATTGCAAATGACATTTCATGCTGGCTTTACATACAGTTATTACAGTTATTTTTCCCAAAACAGGGAATCTTTTATTATTAATATTTAAAAAAAAATTGTTTTGCTTGTTTCCTATCTGTAGGTGCAGCAAACAAGACATAGAGGGCGACCCGTTACTGAAACCGGCTAACTCAAGCACCATCGGAAAGACTCTAGACGGCACAGTCTAAAATCCACCGATTCATCTGATTGGTCGCTTTGTCTGCGAAACACTAGAGAAAAGTCAGAAGCAGAGTTTCGATTGGCTGCTCACAAGAGCCTAAATCGTATTAAATGTTCTAAATGAAATCTAAATCAAAGTGAAAATACTCTAAACACAACGTTTAGAGGTTTGATGTTGTTTCATTGTACACATGCCGCGATTGGTTTCTTTTAAACGCTAAGGCTTTGAAAAAGTTCTAAGTTTTCATCATATCCAGTGAAGTGGTGGTTTCATTTTCGTTGTTGAATTGTTAAATGATACTCGTGACGCTTGACTTGAGTAGACAGACTTTTCTTTGTTGTTGAGGAAGTCATATTTTCAGTGTCATGCCTTTTTTCTTTTATGTTTCTCTTATTATTATTATTATTTTAAATGTTGTATTATAGGAACCCAGTGAGTTGGGTTGTTGTTAGCGCTGTTGTGAAGTGCAGAATAAACCCCACTGAAGGATATGATGAAGCTATCAAACACGTCTCTGCTGTGGTGGTTTTTCTCCAGTGCTTTTTAAGTTAGTATGGCGACCATAACGCAAAACAAAAACGATTTGTGACTTTAGTGTAGAGCGTGTGGTGGTGTTTAGCGTCATCTGTGCGTGCGTGAGAGAGAGATGTGATGAATGTACGTTTCAAGCACGATAATCTACAGTCTTGTCAGTTAAACTCATGTATCCTCCTCTCAGTGTTGACCCCGCCCACTCTGCCAGTTACATCTTTTTCCTCATGGAGTACGAGTAAAATGATGTGCCTCTTGCACAACAAAAACTTGTCTGTGTTTTGGGGGTGATGGTTAAAATGGTGTTAAATTTGTGGAATTTGATGTACGTATTGACATGACATGACATTGACATACCGTTGAACGTAAATAGTAAAGTAGATAAATGTATATGGACCCTTAAAGTGATGTCACCATGAAAACTGCAAAGACAAGATAATGACAAGTAATCATTTCCAAATGCCATGAGTCATGTGGTGCCATAAAGGAGCAGACCGTGGCATGGTGATGATGAGGTTGTCACGGTTGGTGACAATGCTTGTTCTTGCGATCTGGCCATGAAGGGGCAGTGAGCTCGGCCTGAGAATGCACACTAGAAGCTGATTTATGAGAATAACATTCAATGCCTGCTGTACACAGTAGGGATGCACGATAAATTATCAGCCACATCGGTATGGGCCGGTACAGTTAACATAAAAAATTACCATTTATCTACCGATATGCCCGATAATTTATCGTGCATCCCTACTGTGTACAGCAGTATAGAAAATTTAGGTCGATATAATATAGCCGATAAATCATTTCCTCTTGTTAAACTTCTTCAGCTGCACGCTGCTCACAGTTAAAATACAGTACAGTGCTGTCTTTCTGTCGTGATCATTCACTTACTGCTATTAGCAAAACATTGTTGATGTAGGTAAAGTATGTAGATATTTATGAATGTGTAAATTATAGGAACAAAAGCAGATTGTTTGAATCAGACTGCTGTCTGAATGCTTTCGGTCTTGAGACCTGTTAGTCATGTGGCTACTAACAGTACACAATTTTTCTGGATTGCTCTGGAAAAACATCTAGAATTTGTTTATTAAATAAAAAAATGTACCAGAAAAGTTTGAAGGTTAAAGAATTGTTAACTAGTGTAAAGTAGGCTTGGTACATGATTTTCAGGTGAAAAAAGAGAACTAATGGTTACCTTGTTTTCTGCAGTGAATTTTATATTCATATTTAGATACTGTATATCGGCCAATATATCGGTTATCGGCTTCCAGTGTTAAAGAATTATCGGTTATCGGCCAAAATTTACATATCGGTGCATCTCTAGTACACAGTACAGGGGCTCTAGTAGAAGCAGTGCCAGTTCAACATTCTCCCTGTAGGGGGAGACAAAAAGCAATAATCAACTGCAGTATCTCTGCTGTTTGAGGTTTCTTGGGGATTGCTGAGGTAAAGTATAGACTTAAATCGAGATTTAAGACTGCGATAATTGTGAACCGTGAAGAGCTATGCAGATTTTGAGTGCAGAAGTATCAAAACATCAAGGAAAGTGCATTGAAAAATGACCCAACCTGAATGACTTCTATCATTATTTACGTTTTAAGCCAGAACATAAAAAATCATGCAGGGGTTTCATAGATTTTATTCAATTTAACCAGCGCTTCAGTGTTAGCTGTTAGCTACTTTCCAAGAAGATATAGATAAACATTTTAACGTTATCCTTCTGCAATTTACATGCCATAATAAGTATTTTGGGCGATTAAAAGATAAATGTGCAAGAAAAATCTGTTTTCACTTTAGTTCTAGTGAACCTTTAGCTCTAAATGAACCTGAAGTTTAAAGACGAGGCTAAATTTTTCACATTGAGTAATCAAAGACATTTGATAACTCAAAAAAAAAGCGGAGGAACAAAAGTAATTGTTTCAAGTGAACAGAGATTTTTGTTTAAAAATAGTATTGGAAATTTTGGAAAAAAATTGTTTAAAACAATCGATAAATCAATATGATAAAAAGAAAGTTGTCCTGTTAAACTGGTTTTAATGCAGATCATTTTACAGATTTATCTTCTGGACTCTACGTGCCGTCAGCTGCACATCGCTTATCAGCTTGCGTCTTAACAGCTCGTATTTTAGCTGAAACAAAGATGGATAGACAGTTTAACATTTCTTGCATTTTACATTTGCAAGGCTGTCTATTGCCAGTATATTATACATTGAGGGGCGGTTTCCTGGACAGGGTGTAAAGGGGTCATATGTCACGGCTAAAACGAATATTATATTTAGATGTAATGCAATGTGTATACACGATTTAAGGTTAAAAAACGCTGTATTTTCCACATACCGTGCATGTTTGTTTCTCCTCTTTGCCCCGCCTCTCTGAAATGCGCAGATGTGTGCTATGATTGGCCAGTTAACCAGTGCGTAGTGATTGGTTGAATACTGCAAGCGTGTGACGGAAATGTAACGCCTCTTACCATATTTGGAACATCAGGTTCCAAAGCAATTGTACTGACAGGTACGCCCACCTTACTTACGTATACATTTGGGCGGTCTTAGTCACTTCATACCACAAACTGACGTAGATTCGCCGGGGTGTGGTTACACGAGGCGTTTCAGGCAGGTCTGGGTGAGCATTCGCTTTTAGATAGAATGCATCTTTTGTTCCCACACTTTCATTTGTGCAATTTTACGTGTCTAATACATGCATGGGCAAATAATAACACACCAAAAACACAGAAAAACACGTAGTTCCGCCATATGACCCCTTTAAAATACATCAGTGCCATTGTGTTGTCTCAAAATGCACACAAGTAATGTTTGTTTTTTGTAATACATGTTTGTAAAAAAAAACTACTTAAAGACTTAGGCCTAGTCCTGGTTTAAGATAATCCCTGTCCGGGAAACCTCCCTGAATAGTCCCAGTTAGTGTGATTTACGTTTTCACTCAGGTTCAATTATGAGGTGACTTTCATTTGAAGTCCAATCACAGTATCTAATAGAAAGATACACACACACAAACACACACACAAAACTATAATAAAACAACTAAAATATGCATATTGATGATAATACATAGATCTTGATAAAACACCTACTTTTATTTGCCACAAAAGCCCATCGACCAGGTACGTTTACATTACTTGTGTTCTTGAGGTTTGGGACGAGGTTCCAATTAGTTGACCCAGGAATGATAAAGTAATGTGTGGTCGAAATTGTGTCATAACCAGCCTTTTTGAATCATAAAAATAAATTCTATGTACCAGGCCTACACATGAATAAGTATATATAGAGAGATTTTGTTACTGTGATGTAGAAGTTTCTTTTACCTGCACTGGACAATAAAACGCACCAATACTACCATAGTTCATCAGAATAAAAGGAAAAGCTCCGTCTGAAATTAAAACCACTTGAAACGAGATTGCATGTAAAGATTCAAAACACTGATTGTCACAGCCGTTCGGAGCACAGCTACATTATTATTTACTAGTTTTGTAAAGGTTTCTTACTGGGGCTGAGTGATGTAAAAATACATTTGGATCCAATGTTTCAACGTCCCAAATTTCTTCAAAGACCCAAGTAGAATTGAAGCCGGGTAATAACGTTTTATATCTTTAGTGGCACGTGCGAGCACATTTCCAGTTGTGTACTCCTGATAGTAGATTGCACCATATCCATAATTATCGAGATCAGTCCATAGTGGAGCGATTAAATCTTCACCTGCGTAAGGAAAAGGGAGGTGGCCAGCATGTGATATCTCTCGCCTGAATGACAGGAATCCTTTGTTGTTAACCTTGAGTGAAACCGATCAAAATCCACCAGACAAACAGCAATGTTACAGTTGTTTATCATAGCTGCAGTCATTTACATTTAGACTGTTAAGAATGGAACAGAATTCTTACATAAATCTGGTTGTATCTGCGGCTAAAAAACAAAAATGGTCCGGATAGGTTAACTAGAACAAACTTATTAACAGTTTGAGCGTCTCCTGCACTGGATAGAAAGTCTCTGGTGTTGCAAAGAGAAGAAGCAAACAAAAGTACAAACATTGGAGATGTTTACATCTAACTCTGATAATATGATGTTTACTTGACACTGTGTGTTTAGGTTGTGAGAAACATTACTTCCAGTTCCACTTACCTGCAAACTGTACAATACCTGTTTAAAGAAAAGCAGAGAGTATTCAATTCTGTTTTTGTATATTTGTATATTTTTAAAAATCACATTTATGTGATTGCAGAGCCTGACAGTCAACATTACAGCCCCTCCCTCAGGTTGAATTACAGAAGAACACAATACCTCTGTTATGTCCTTTGACAATGATTTGATTACAATTCTTCCAACATTTACAATTACAATGTTTCATGAATCACAAATGTGCCTATCATTTCATTTGATTGTTTTGAAACAATTTATCATTGTTTTTCAAATTTTTCTGAAGACACAAATACATACATTTGATGACACACCTACCTTGGTTCGCAGAGAAAGCCCAACGTCCTGGAATGTTAACATTACTTGTTGTTTTGAGATTGGGGATGAGGATGCCATGGTTTGATCCAGGTATGACAAAGTAATGTTTTTAAAATAATAAAAACAAATATTATACTGTACATACTGAAACGATAAAGATAATCAAACTTGAATATTTTGTTACTGAAACAGAAGTTTCTTTTACCTCCACTGGAAAGTCTATTACACTTATGTCACCAATGACTCACCACAGTTCATCAAAATAAAGGAGGAATTACCATCCGAAATTAAAAAGTCTGTTATTGTTAACCTGCATTCGGATAAATCAATCAAATCAACAACAAATTATTAAAGCTTATCACGGCGTTGTTTATATACATTTAGAATTCAAATAATAGAATTGAATTCTCACATAGGTCTGGTTATATGTGCGCCCAAAAAATCAAAATGGTCTGCATAGGTTAACTGGAACAGAGGTTTCGTTAGCAATAACAACGTCTCCTGCCTCCAAACCAAATGGATAGAAAATTTCTGGTGTTGCAGAAAAACACAAATATACACAAACTTTGATTGAGATTCTTTCGTTTAACACTTATGGTATTCGTTCACATGTGAGAAACACTATACTTACGAGGCCACTGTACAATGCCTGTTAAAGGAAAAATAGAGTATTCAATACTAAAACTCTTGTGAAGTATAAGAAAAAAATACTTTCCAGCATACTGACTTGGGGCAAGTATCTGACATTCATTTAATTACGATTCATATAATTATTACAATTCATAATGAATCATACATTTGGCCACCTTTTTGTTTGATTATTTAAAATGATTCATAATTTTTTTCAAAAATATGCTGAAGACAAATGTAGCAGCAGGAATAATTTACAGAGAAATATGACTTTGCAGTTTGCAGTATTGATGGTTTCAGGTTTTAGTCTAAGACGTTTACTAATCTTCTTTATGACCTGAACAAATAACAATTTTATAGATCGTCCAACTCACAACTACCCTAATCGATGTCAAAAGAAATCATATAGCACAGATTTGCTTACTAAAACACATCTTGTAAAATCAGCAAAACAAGATATCTGCATTAATCAGATTGATGTATCATGATGCAATTTTAAACCCCTGCTTATATTACTATAAAATGATACAAACTGTATTGTTCTCTGTTAAGGTCTGATTGTGGGTATTCTATAACATACCGGTAACAGTAGTGGAGATTGTACCAGTTGTAGCACCAATGCCTGATGTCACTGCATTGCTTGTTTGTATGGTGGTTGCTAAAAGATAAGAAATGTGCAAAAACTAAGATAGAAACAAATATACTGAATAAATTATTTGATGCTCTTTAAAGAAATAATTTGACTTTGTCTCTATGCATGGGACTAATGGTCTCTGGACGGTCCTGGCTCGTTGCACAACATCTGGAATGTTGTTCTAAAAAGCTTCAGTCAAATTCTGTCCTGAAAATGGTTCCATACTACAGCTCATAACTGTCTTACAGTATATACGATTGCGTTCGTGAAGAGCAGATATCCGCCTCCGAAAACCGCGTTTATTGGGGCGCAAGCAATTTATGTATAATTTATAAAAAAACACAACATTTCTTTATTGGAGAAACGTTTCCTTAGTGATCTGGCATCAGTTTATCAGGAAAGTAAGATTTCGTTGTTTCGACCCACTGGATGGAAACAGTGCTTTAATTGCAAATGTTAACTTTCATGCCATATTCCAAATTTGCACAAAAGTAAAATTCGTAACTTTGGATGGAAACATATTTCTAAACGATTTTATCACCTGTAGACCCAGGACCTGATGTCACTGCACTGCTTGTTTGTGTGGTGGTTGCTGAAAGAATAAATGCATGCAAACACCATTACAGAAAGCTTTTCAATGTGTGTTCAAAGTATTTGACATTAATTGAGTTGCGATTCATATTATTACAATGCATCGTGAACTATAGCTACTTTTGGCACCATTTTATGTGATCATTCAAAACAATTCATAATTATTTTCCAAAATATGCTGAAGACACAAAAGTAGCAGTGGGAATAATTTACAGAGAAATATGACTTTGATGCATGATTAAGGACCTCACTGTTAAAACATGTCATTTTTTACCTTATTACAGTATAAAAACAGTTTAATACAACTCGTTTTTTGACAAGTTGACCATGTTAAGCTTGAGAAGCCAGCAAGTTTAACAGTGTAAAGAAGTCAGAATGCATGATATAGCATGTTACCTCTGCTTTAATGATTTGGCAATGTTGTTTCTTAATCATTCTTGCTAATAAAACAACACCTTTTAAACTAGCCAAGTTACTGTGTTTGTAAGGCTTAGTAAAGAACTTTATGCTAAGTGGCCACAAAGACCCAAGTAGCAGAGAGTCAGATAAATACTGGTTTATATCCCAAGAAGCTTGTGTGAGCACATTGTGGTTGTATTGCCTACTGCTCATTTGAAACAACACCTCTCTGACGACTATAAAGAAGATCTATCAAAAGAGCAGCAAAGACATCTTTGCTCCCATTTTCAGAAAAGGAGTATTGAACATATTCCTTATACGGTTGGAGGAATGTGAAATGTTCATTATTATTAACCTGTAAGGATTTTTTCTCATTCTTCAGCAAGTAGACCATGTCCATTGCGTATGCTCGTATCCTCATTAGATTGTCCATTGATGTCCCACAACACCTCGTCCTATTTAGTGAACTCCAGGGTGAAAAGATATCCCAGTGCCCCCATCAAATCTTTTATTAGCATCTGTCAACCCTCTATGGCTTGGAATAGGGCCTTTGACAGCCCGCAGACAGGAGCCCAGAATGACATAAAGGAATATCACATGACCACCCAACTGTCCCTTTAAATATACACAGTATTGCGATTAAATAGAGAGCAAAATCAAACTTTTGGAGGAGTCTCCTATATTTCAGATATTTCTCCTGAGAAAACAGCCAGAAATCTCACAAATGTCTCCATTAGAGTTTTAGAAGAGGTCTCCACAATGTCAGCTCAGATTTGCTATAAAAACTTTCTCATCGAGTTTGCCCAAATCAAGATTATTTTATCTATTATCTTCATTCATTCTACAGATTCATACTTTGATGCATTTTATTAGACTGTAAATTAAAAACACTAAATGATATTTGAGAAATTCTGCACGGGTATATGTATATGAATCAGGGTTCGACATTACAGCAGTGCCTATGGTATTGCTCTTTGTGCATGAACAGCCTCTAGCTATAGAAATGAATGTAATCCTCTCTTTTCACATGTTTCAGCATCAATGGGCAGTGCTGCTCAGTTAAGGAAAAACAGAAGAGGCTCCTCCACTACAAAGACAATAACCCTGATGAATCACAGAGCCAAGCTGTACATGCAAACCATTCCAGTATACTTTATATGATTAGATGGCTGAATAACAGCTTGTCATTTGTATAGGCCTGTGGACGCGTTGTCATATAAAAAGCTAAAACTTTGATAAGTAACCTTACTATAGAGAAACAAAGCATGCCATAAAAAAACTGGGCCAATAAACGATCCAGCTCAGAGGTGCCGGAACATATAGAAGTCAATTACATGCATGAGTTCCTCAGATAAGGGAAGTCTCATATTCAGGCTGGCCATTATCATGGCAGCGGGCAGCTCTAGCCCCTCATGGATAACTTTTTATCTTGCTCTGCTGGTAACGCTGGTGTCCCAGAGCAACGGAGGCTGTCAGGACGCGGGACTCTGTTGCGTTGGACAAAATCGCTCTTGTGTTACTGAAGGCTGGAGAGAAGATCCCTCCTATGGGGAATGTTACTGCGACCAGGCATGCAAGACGACGTTGGACTGTTGTCATGACTACGACCTTGCCTGTCCAGGTTTCTTGCATTTCACATTTTTCAGCTACACAGTAAAATCACCAGTGTTAAAAAAAGTCAAATTAACACTCACAGTGTATATATAATCCACACTGTGAGAGTTAATTTGACCCTTTTTAAAACTGGCGATTTTGCTGTGTAGCATTAATTAAAATGATAAAAAGGTTATTATTTAACCAACACATTTAGGCAACTCTGGAATGAAATGTACAGCTTTTGGACTAAATTGTGGTTCAGTTTTGCTGAATTGGTCATTTTTATTAACCTTTTTTTGCATTTTCATTTCAAGTGTCCTGTGGTGTGACTAATGAATTTAGTATAAATATTTAATCTCCCTCAATTATTATGAGGTCCAAATAGCTGCATGAAAAAGTTTTGGATTTAAAGGCATGACACTGTGGGACACAGTCAAGTTTTAATCGTATTCTCTTTCCCATTTTTGACATTCCTTTTTATAATCCTTATGTGTGTGTGTTCTTGATAAACGCTACGTTTACCAAAACACTACCAAAAATTGTTCCCACAAAATAATACTGGTCGTTTTTACCCATGAAGAAAACTGCTTATAAATGATGTGAGGGTTACGTTTACTGTAAAAATTATCCAGAGATAAACCGGAAAATAACATGTTTTTCCAATTTTCTTGCAAATCTTGCAAATTTGTTTTTTTTACTGTATTTTCAAAAATAAACTGTAAAAAAATCTTGTAAAAAATGCTATTTTCTGGCAGCTGGAGGACCCCAAAAATATACTGTGAAATATGTTTTTTCCCTGTAAAATTATACGTTTCCTAATTTTTCTTGTCAATTTGCGGTCTTTTTCTGTAATTACATTTTTGACTTATTTTAAAAAATACATTTTGCAAAATAACTTTTTTTACAGGGTTAGGGATAGAATATACAGTTTGTACAGTATAAAAATCATTATGTCTACAAAAAGACCCCATAAAACATGGAAACCCAGCATGTGTGTGTGTTATAGCCGTACCATGTGTGGTGAGTGAATGGAGAGTATGGTCTGGCTGTTTGGAGGCGTGTAAGCACACTGTGCGCACCAGACTGAGGCGGGTGATCCAGGAGGCACGTAATGGTGGAGAACTCTGTCCAACCTTACAGCAGACTGCAGGCTGCGCTGAGTATCAAGACCAGCACGGTACATGTCTGCAATCACTTGGTAAGCCTTAACATCCTTGCATTTTCAACATTATAGACAGAATATCTCTGGAAAAAAACAGAGCAGCTCCACAACTAAATAATGTGACTAAGTTTCAGCACAAGCCCCTAACATAAGGAATGATACCATACGGTATACCGAAGAGGTCATACAGCCATTAAAAATAATTATTGATTTGTGAATCATGAGTGTGACCTTCTTATAAGATTACGGGGATGTATGTGAGCACAAGTATGCATTAAAAGCTCTCTTATATAACCTTTGACCTACTTCTCTGTCTTCTATTTTTTACAGTCCCAGCTCTCATCACCACTGGTGGCTATGGAAATGCTCGGAAAAAGAGGGAGATTTCATACACAAACAACATCATGGGGTAAAATCTTCGAATCCACAACAAAAAAATTTTTTGGACATGTACTATGACAATGCCATGTTTTTGGTAGTACCATGGTATTCTGATAATACGGTAGTCTTTCAGTTTTACAGCATGTAAGAAGATATTATCATCAGATACTATCGATGTATCATGTATCATGGTACCACCATACAATGTTGTTACGAACAAGGAAATGGTTACTGTGCAATTCAAGATCATGATCACTGTGAATTTAAAAAATGTTATATTTACAAGCTGTAAGTGTATTTTAATGTGCATTTATGTGTATCAGGTACTGTGTGGAGTTTGAGATCACCTCTCTGACGGTGGGTTGTCAGCGAAGCATCAGTCCGCACACCCGCTGGATGAGGTACCTGAAGGAGGGGCATCAGGTGTGTGTGGAGTGCCAGCCGCCAGCTCTGCCACAGGGTCAACACCACTGCACAGGGGACGGCGAGAGCTCCGGCCCGGTTAAGTAAGAGCAGACAGGCCTAAAAAAACGTTTTTTAAAGAATGTTCCAAGTTCAACAGAACACAATAAACAACTACAAAATTTGTATCATGCTGTTGAAGAGGGAAATATTAAAAAGGGAGACTCTTCCCGTGTGAAATAAAGCAACAAATAGTGTGTACATATAAATTCACTTACCATGGTAGTCAGTGGTCAAGGCACTGATGAATAATTTAAAGGCATCAATAATTGTTCATATAAACTACAAGTATAGCGACAGTATTTACAGTAAAAAAATTGACTGTGTTTCTTCATTAGACTACTGTTAGAAAATAATAAAATAAAAATCAACATAATTAACTTTAAAACCTACTATATTGTTTATTTCCAAAATGAGATAAAAAAAATCAAAAATCATGTTTTTATTGTGCATTCCAATTAATATCAATCAAACTGCAGTTGGTTTGTTTTGGTTTAATCCATAATAACTAAAAAAATATACAGCTAACTAACACAATAAAACACAATGAAAACACGATAACATAATAAAAAACATGATTTTTGAAAAATACGGAGTTAACTAATTTTGAAAACTGTTCATTTGAAATAGCGTACGTAAACAACGTCACGTCGTGCCTCTGTACAGTATACATGTCGTGCGCGACTGCGCGCGGCTGCCATACGTGCGTTGCGTCATCAGCACGGCGAAGTTCAAACTCAAGATTGAATTTAATTCATCAAAATGAGGGTAGTAAGCGATTTTATCATGCTTTTTAAAACAGCTTGTCTAAAGTTTAAACTTTGTGGCTATACTTTCAAAACAGCACGGTTTTTATTTAACCGCATGGCTATGACATGCATTCACGTGCAGCTTGTAAGCGCGATCTTGTTGTTTCACGATCTGATGGACGAGTCAAAATGATGTAATGACGCTGAACGCTGTAGGAAATATGACCTTATATTAACTTCTGTTACTTTAATTTCACCTGTCTATACTCACCAGAGCTATTTATACTATCCCCCAAAGCCATTTTCATGTCCTACTTGGTAAAAATCACGTTTACCCGAAATGTGATAGCTGCAGATCAGTGAATAGGCCAGGCACACTCTGTATCTTTTGCCACTGTAGGGAACCACAGACATTTCAAATTATGCAAGTTATTCAAGAGCTCGGTTATTAAACCTCTTGTGCTGGTTTGAGACTCTCCTAATAAGATAGTGCACTCGTTTCAAACACTCCAGAGTCGTGTAATGTTTTTTAAGTAAGAGGTCACCTGTTTAATCTTTGCAGAATTTACACAGTTAACAACATTGGGGCTTTTAATATTGTTGCCAGTTCATCATTTTTGAGAATAAGACTAAAATGTTGTTGTAACAACCAATAGGCTATTTGTAATTTAAACATTATTGTTGTGAATGCAGTTGAAACTGTGTCTAACTACAACACAATGTAGCCTATCACGCACTCTATCTGTCTTTTTTTTCGCTCTTAATCACTCTTTCAATCTTACATTCTCTCTCTTACTCTTAGGACATTATCTCTGCAATGGCAGGCCGTTGGGAACTCTCAGTGCAGAGGGGTATGGCGACGGATCCGCCGTCAAAACTCCTGTTCCTGCCCTACTGTACACAGTTTTCTCTTCATCTAACACACACACTTTAATCTGCCATAACCGGGTCAATTCATGGTGCAATGTGCAGATACAAGACGATTTTGGATTCACGATCACAGTTGATAATACCTCAACAAAGTGTGTTATCAAGAATAGATTTAATGTTAGTCACCACCAGTAGTGAAATGTATTCATAAATGACTTCTTAGTGAGGCTAATAGTTGTTCCTTCATTCAGATTAGGAGGTAATAATGCATTTTAACAGCTGTAAAAAGAAAATCACTGCTTTGAGTAGACGTAGAGTGGCCCCAAAAAAGAATTTGGACACTTAGGGGTGGTTTCCCAGACAGTGATTAGACTAGTCCTGTCCTAGACTAAAATCAATGTCTAGGACTGAAAACAACTTGCACTGACATGTCTTAAAATATATCAGTGCCTTTGCGTTGTCTCAAAAAGCTGTTTTAGGGAGTAATGTTTGTTAAAACGACTTAAATTTGCTCATTGAACGAAAGCCTAGTCCTGTTTTAAGATAATCTCTGTCCGGGAACCGCCCCTTAAAGTACACTTACAGGTAAACATGCATGAATTTCATTTCTTTGCCAATTTTTGCAATTACATACTAGTCCCGAGGCCATTTATAGTGTATTTATGAAACCGGTTCCCCTCAAGTTCACACAGTCCTGGCAATAGCAAAAACGTTTTGTAAATTATTTTGAAACTAATTTGAAAATTGTATGACATTTAAAGGGATAGTTCAACCAAAAATAAATATTCTGTCATTTATTAACCCTTATGTACCTCAACATCTTTGTATGACTTTTTCTTAAAAAAGAAGATATTTTGAGAAACGTCTCAGTGGTTTTATGTTCATGCAACGTAAGTCAATGGGGCCACTGTTGTTTGGTTACCAACATTGTTCAAAATATCTTTTGTGTTCTACAGATGTTTGGAATGCGTTTAGAATTTTCATTTTGGGGTGAACTATCTCCTTTAACTATGCGGCCTTAGTGTCCAAATGTGCTTTGGGCCACTGTATATATTGTTCAATTGTAGACAATTAATGAATAATACATTCCAGGTATAATTAATAATCTGTATCATTTATTTGATTTCCAGCCGACCAAAGGGGGAGGGGCAATCTCTTCATACTGCAAAGAAATCAAATGATTCCAGTACATTTTGACGCATTTTTGGCTCTTTTTCCTATACAAGACAAGGAATTACCTTTTAATCACATACAGAACAAGTTACAACTTGAGAAGTACAACATGCATTAAACAACATAACACACGTACAGAAATGACGGCATAGAAAGTCAACAGGTAGAAAGTTTACAAAACAAACAGCCTTTAGACCTACAAACAACATTGTAGAAGATTTAGGGGGAGGGAGGGATTGTAAACAGTACTCTCCCTTTTTTATTTTAATTCCCTGGAAACTCGGTGTGGATGTTCATGTTATTTCTTTTCATTGTGAAATGCTTCCCTAAATTTTATACCACTGTTATTGTACAACCTCAGAAGAAAACAACAGGAATGCAATAAATGAAAGAAGTCACCTAATTGTGCTTTCCATTTTAAATGAGATGCATACAAACCCGTTGTCATGACAAAAAATCCTTTGAATAACCATGAAATCAAAACTGAATGAAATCTTTGATTGTAAACTAAAACTAAAATCAATTTAGAATCATTGTTTTTTGTTTTTTTTAATGCCATGTTAAAATTAGCATGTGTCCATGTTGATGCTGGAAGCATCGTCAGTTTGTCACAGTTTGACGCGTTATAATGCCATTTAATTCGAAAGATTTTATTAACGAACCATGATGAATTTCGACCTGTTACTGATGTGTGAGTGGGTATTTTAGACAACACACCTTTAATGCCATTAAATCTTTCAGTAAGACACTGACATTGGACTCAAATTACTGATTGTCATCACTGTTTGTGGCCTGGTGCCTAAAAAATTTCCCCAAAATAATCACCCATACAGTATATATAACTATATATATTAGACTCTAATCTTTGTAAATTGTCTAAGCACACTGCACTGTGGGTGTTGCTCATGGGACATGACAGAATGATGACTGATGAACAACAATAACACAACATATGCTAATCTTTTACATCTCTGATTGGCCAATTAACATGGACTATGGGAGTGAATCTCACAAAACCATATATAGCCGTGGAAAAAATAAGAGACCATTTCAAAATCAGTTTTTTTTTCTTCTATTTATAGGTATGTGTTTAGGTAAAATGGTAATTTTTGTTTCATTCTGTGAACTACTAACAACATTTCTCCCAAATTACAAATAAAAATATTGTTTCTTTTTGCATTTATTTGCAGAAAATGAAAACTGGATAAACAGGTGAAAATAATAGAAAAGATCAAAATACCTCAAATACTGGAAAAAACAAGGTCATATTCACGTTTAAGCAATATAACAGTAATATTTGTACATGTATTAAGGAAATGTTTAAAAATATTTTTTATGTGATAATTATCAGAGTTTTCGTGTGTCTTGTCATGCTGTCAGTCTTTCACATTGCTGTTGGGTGACTTTATGTCGCTCCTGAGGTTTGATTTTGTTGAAATTCAACAGACTGCAATGGCCTCAATACATCTAGAAATTCCGATTAAATATAAATTTGAAATGCTCTCTTAATTTCTTCCCAGCTGTATATATAGAAATAATGTCTCATCTACATAACATACATACATAAAATACTGTTATTTACATGACAATATGGCACCTTGTTGCTGTAACAAGAAAAAAAAAATGTTCCCGGTTTCATTACTCTGTTACTGTAACCTGAATCAAGTTTGAGAATCGAAGAATTACAAAGAAACACAATTACAAACAGCAAAACATCCAGATTGTACATACACATGGGCATATGATGGTGAAAGACGCTTAATTGTCATGAAAATAATGGCTTTATATAATAATGCAGTTATATTTCTTTGTGAGATTCACCCAATGATCATTACAAAAAAACAGGGTTGATGTTGACCTCAGGGCACAGCTTAACACACACAGAAGAGTTTTAAATTTCGTTTATAATAATTTGTTGTGATAATGTTGAAGAGAGCAATGGATGTGGGTCTCACGCTTCGAAGGATAACAGATGCTGTACTGTGCACATTAAATGAAAGACCACAAGCAGAGCAGGCGACCTAAGCTCTTCATGCACGCAGCTTCATCTCTCTGCCGTACAGATCGTAACGATCACGAATTATTCCACATTGAGCAGAAAAAGGGACGCTACATTTCATTTCTTCTTTTGTTTCTCTTCCTAACCGACATGTCAACCTTCCTCTCAGAAATTGGTATTCCGTTCACACTTCAGTTTCACTCAGCTAAATCGTTGAGACAAGGATGGAAGCTTACACACTCGCGAGTCTCAGGAGAGGCTGAGTTTGTACCCCCAAATAACACACATATACATAGAAATTCCCAGAGACTAGCCCGTTCTGACATTGTGACTTTCTGTGATCGTATTTGTTGACACTGATGCATTTTTGATCTAATTTGTCCCTCTCTTTCCCGGTTTTTAAAACTGGTGCTGACAGGGAGGGCTTGTGGTCACCATGGAAACTGGATATGGTCGTCTTCAGGACATGGTCTACATACCTGTGAATACATGCTGGACTGTGTATGGTTACAGAACGGTGATAGGGATATTAGGATGTTTTAAGAATAATAATCTTGTGCGGTGCGAAGGGATCAGAGCTATGATGTAAACATGGCCATGCGTTACATACTGTGTTATAGAGCTCTTTATCAAAAGTGATGAATGTTTTCATACTTTGAGTGATCTTGGTCACGTAATGTACTTTGAGCCTGAATAACAATTTAGGGCACAAAAGGTCCCATAAGACTTTGTACTAAATTAGCATTTCAAAATAAACATTCTCACATGAGACCCCCTACCACACTTCATTTGATCATCTAGAAAATACTTTAGAAATATATATCTATTCTCATTTCTTCAGAAATATTCGTGTGTGTTACAGCATCCACTGCTATGAAATTGTTCAATCTGACCGAAGTGTTGAATTGACCTGAAGTTTTCAGTCGTTTCACTTTTTCAGGTTTGCAATAACTGGTAACAATAGGGAGAGGTATGCGTTGTCCGTTCATATTTCTCCTTGTTGCTTCTGTTTGGGCTGCCAATGTGCATGTGCTGTTTTTTTTATATGTGATCCTATGTGAAAGGCATGGGCATTAAAACGTAATACACTGCATGAGGTGTATCATCTTCTGTAACTTTTAAACAAATTATATCTTGACTATACAAGAAACATGCATTAAATGCAAGGGGGTGGTGAATTTAAACAGATATTGGACTCTTCTAATGAAACATTTTATTCTTATACTGATGAATATGAAACAAAACATTATTTCTAGAGATAATTTTCTTGTCTATATAAAAATAAAGCAAGTTAGAATCACAAACTATGTGAATATATTTTGAAGAGCGAGTATGTGTGCAGGAATGTAAGTTACGTACACGTGCACATTATCATACCATCAGCCCTCCCTATATCATATCATTCTTGCACACAACCGCTCATACTGTATGCAGACCCATAACTGCAGTAAGGCTAGTTTGTTAGAGGACAAGGGTTGGGTGCACTAGAAAACAGGGTGTAACGTACTCTAATGCTAAACTTTAAGGTGGGTTCTGGACAGTGACTAGCTGACACGGGCAGTGAAGGACCGTCCCCCTCGATTTTTCATACACATCGACGCTTTAATGTTCGGTAAGTGTCCAGTCTTCAGCTTGGTAAGCTTTGGAATGAATCCAGTTCTTGTCACTAACAACTGTACGCCAGATCTGTTCTGGCCTTTTTCTACCCCAGGGACCCACCAATGCAGGCTTGTTTACAGAAGATGAAAAAGGGCAAGAGGTGTAGGCAGTGGTACATCCTCAAGATCCTGTTCCTTAATGATGTAACATAACCTCTGTTATTAATGATGTAACGTAACTCTCCCGCATAAAGTCACCAGAGTGGGCCCCCTGGTCAAATGCCTGTAAAATTATTCCTCCATTGCACTTTAGTCTTTGCTTCCTCCAATGTCCTTGACTGAACTTGGCCTTCTTTCCTTTCCTGGACTCCATCTGAAGTCCAGCTCACAACCCTGAGGCCTCAGAGGCCCTTATCAAAACTGCTGGAATATCCCCTGTCCCCTTTGGGTCTCCGTGAGTTTTCGGACGCCACATGGTTCTCGTAGGCATTACCTGGGCTACTTCCTAATGGGAATAGGCAGTTCTGACCTAACAGCCTCTGGGCGGCTTCCAAGTGGTTGGTACCTCCCTGGTAAGCACTGGTGAGCCGAGACTTGGAGCTCAGGCCACCCAGCAAGCGATCTGATGGGCCGCTTTCACGCAAGTGCTCCTCATCATCTGTGTCAGCGTCAATGTACTTGCTGATGGAGGCGTCGTGAAAAGTGAAGACCGCACCGGTGGATCCCTTCTTCTCGGGTGTCTTAGGTGGAGTCCTGCTGCTGGCTGTTGTGTAGACCGACACCTCAGGACTTAGGATGGAGTGGTCAGAAAGAATAGAGCTGTCAGACCGAGGACCACCCAAGGGGCTGGTTTCCCCACAGTTGCGATGATTCACCCTAACTGAATGCATTTTATGAGCATTTCCAAGCAGGCTTTGTTGGCGTAAATCTTCTGTGTTAGGGGGTTTAGCACCTGAACACGGTGGTGTGAGCATGGTCTCGTGCTCCATGGTGGGCTGTAGACTTGGGTTAGCACGGACTCGACCGGAGAGGCCAGAACCAGGGCTGTGGGAGAAACGTGAGCTCTCTGGGAAGGACAAGCCCCCGGCTGAACTGTAGGGAAATCGCGGGTTCTCTTGAAAGTCTGTTGCACAGCTTATGTAGCTGTCGATGCTGGACAGACTTTTCATGTCCACCACTCCTTCACGACCTCCGTTAAGTGGGTCTCCGGGACCAGGCAAAGCCCCCAACTCAATTTCATCTTTTCTATGTCCTGCTCGAGATGTACATCTGTCTTTAGTGTTTAGGTTGGGTTGTGACTGAGTCTTAGCCATCTGGTTGTACATTTCTTCCAGTTTCTGTGCGTTAAGCCTTTGTGGACTTGAAGCCGTCGCCTTGTTTGGGGAACCTTGGTCTGGGTTGAAGGAACGATTCGAGCTGGTCTCAGACGTCGCTCGCTTAGATGACCATTTCCACCGACTGGGTGAGAGATGGTTGTCCTGGGTTCTTTCGCCCTTATCCATCACCACCACATCTAGAAGCTCTGCACCACGCGAAAATGCTTCTCTAACATTCATAGACACTATGCTGCCGTTGCGTTTGGCCCGCTCCAGAGCCTCACGTCTCTTGATAGCCTTTTCTTGTCTTTTCTGTTCTTTATAGAATTCTGAGAAGTTGTTAACGATAATGGGAATGGGCAAGGCAATGACTAACACTCCTGCTATGCAGCAGAGTCCACCAACTATTTTACCCAAAAGCGTCTTGGGGTAAATATCTCCATATCCCACAGTGGTCATGGTAATAGTGGCCCACCAGAAAGAGGCAGGGATGCTCTTGAACTTGGTGTCATCCTCATCCTTTTCTGCAAAGAAAACTAGACTGGAAAAGATCATGATCCCCATGGCCAAGAAGAGGATAAGCAGGCCGAGCTCATTGTAACTCCGTCGCAGTGTGAAACCCAAGGACTGCAACCCAGTGGAGTGACGTGCCAGTTTGAGGATGCGCAGTATTCGCATGATTCTGAAGATCTGCACTACCCGTCGGACATTCTGGAACTGCAGCACGCTCTTGTTGGACTCTGTCAAAAATATGGTGACGTAATACGGTAAAATTGCCAGCAAGTCGATGACGTTGAGGGGACCTTTGAAGAATTTCCACTTGTTTGGTGAGGAAAGGAAGCGAAGAATATATTCCATGGTAAACCAAGCGATGCACACTGCCTCCACATGGGCAAGCTGTGGATTATCTGTTGTCTGACCGAACTCGTCTGTGTCTTGCAGCTCCGGGAGGGTGTTCAGGGACAAAGCAATAGTGGAGAGCACAATGAAAAGAATAGAGATGATGGCCAAGATCTGTAAGACAAAACATGCAAAATCCATTATTAAAAAACCTTGAGACTTGTGTGTCTGTCAGTATCTTATAAAAATCTGACTTACTGATGATGTTGTTTAAGATTTAATGGTGTAGTGATAGTTTGACTTCTCTTTTAACTAACTAAAAGAGAAATGCAGCAATTGCTTAGACCTTGCTTAGTGTTGGCTTTATATACACACTAATACTGGCTTATTTTTCAACCCAGCGTTTGGTCAAAAATAGATGAACTCAACCGCTGGGTTAAATCGACCCAAAACATGTTTATAGTTGACCCAACAATTGGGTTAAAACCACAGAAATTGGGGTTAAAACAATCCAGCATATGTTCATTTAATATCAAACGGTTTGGGTTTGTCCCATTATGACCCAATGTTGGGTTTAAAATAACCCAGAATTTTAGATTGACTTTAATTAAGACTGACTATGCACTTATGAAGAAAATGAAAGAAAAAAAGTTGTAAGTAGTAGGGTCTAGATGAACCAGTTTGCCTAAATAACTGCAACTGACATTTGTTGTGTATGTCTGTAGGTGGTAGATGTACCGATGTTGGAGTGGTGGTTAACTTTTACCCTAGAAACACTGGTTTTACACTGGAAAACCTGGTTTGACAACACTGGTATGAATGATCTTGTAACATAATTATATACCTCGTCCTTCCTTCTATTTCAGCCTGATCATCTCTGTTACAGTATATATAGGATAGTCAAATCATCCTTCCTATGAATGGTATGGAAGGTCATGTGTTTGTGACTCAGCACCTTTGTAGGTGCAGGTTTATTAAGGTGTCTAAGAAGAGATGATACCTTCCAGTCATGTGAGTCATGAGGGAAAAGTTAGAAACGTTAGGCAGATTATATATCGCCATAACAGCAAAGATTAGCCCTTTATTTATAAACCTGCCATAGCTCATTATTTCCACATTGATATCAACAGCAACAATACCTACGAATGCACACCAGCACTTCTAACACCCTCCTATTTTCTTTAGAGCCTCAATTAAAAGACTAAAATGTCATTGCTATGAATTTGGTAGTAAAGATTTACATTTTATATTGGTCCAAAGTGTTTGGTAGTGTCTGTTGTTCTGGTCCTTAAACTCCATTATCAGAGACAATATGCATTTAGAGTAGAATAACATTTCAAGAAGTCCCTTATGAAAGAAAATGATAAGACATTTCTTTCATATCTTATATCTTATGTTTCCTATACATTACTGAGATAAAGACAGAAATTTGCTTTCCAGATCCAGAATAGATTTCAACATTGTCTTAAAGGGATTGTTCACCCCAAAATGTGTTCTGTTAAAAATATTTAGAAGAATGCTTGTAACCATACAGATATTTTTATACAATAAAAAATATTTTATATATATTTTGTTGTTTTGTTGAACACAAAAGAAAATAGCAAATGGTTCTAGAGAACCTCTGACAACCATTTTAATGGTAGTCAATGGTGCCCCAGAAATCTCAGTTGCTAACATTCTTCCAAATATCTTTCTTTGTGTTCGACAGAGCAAATAAATTTATACAGGTTTGGAACAACTTGAGGTTGAGTACTTCATGACAGAATTTTTCTTTTTGTGTGAACTACTGTATATCCCCTTGAATTGGAACAAAATATACATATTCATTTTCTGTCTTCACTTACTATACCAGAAATTGTCTCATTTGTGTCTATTTGTATATCTTCTACAGGCTTTTTATGAGAAACATCCGAGACAAACCTGATGATCAAAAGAGCCAACCGAGAACTCCATTAAGTCTTCTGTGCCAGAGAAAGAGCACCTCTCTAGCAATGACATCTTTCCATCGTGCTTTACTACAGAACAAAGTGATTCTGAACCCCTGAGGTAAGAAAGCCTCATTTATAGGTCATTTCCTCAGTCTTTAACCCGAACGTGTGTAAACGTGTGTATGCGTATAAATGCATTCTGTGAAAAGGGCAGCTTGAAAGGACAGTCCAGCGCAGTGACAATGAAAAATACAGCTGCTTAGACATTAAACTGTGAATGCATTTTAAGAGGGCTCGGCACAAATTCCCCATGCGCAATCAATTGAGCCATTGACCAAGTGATAATCTGTAAATAATGCAGGTACACACTCATGCTGAGCGGAGCGTAACAGGGTCAGCTCCCCGCGTAGAGACGGAAAGGATGCAAAAGGAGGAATCCCGGGATTTCTGCGTCATCACAGGTGAGTGGCTCATTATCACATCCAGAAGTGTGCTCGTACAAGAACGTACAAATGATGCTCTCCTGGGACACGCACGACAAATAAACTTGTATGCGTACAAGCCCGCTAGCAAAAGCTGCTGTGCGCAGCAGGACATCCTGTAAAGGGAAATTCAGTTTCCTGTCATCCCAAAAAGAGAAATCACAAATGAGATGTCTTTAATACACTCTTAAAAATAAAGGTGCTTCACGGTGCTGTAGAAGAACCTTTTTTGTCTAAATGGTTCCATAAAGAACCTTTAAACAGACAGTTCACCCAAAAATTTTCAAAAAAATTCTGTCATCATTTCATCATGTTCCAAACCTGTATACATTTATTTGTTCTGCTAAACACAAAGATATTTGGAAGAATGTCATTAACCGCGCACATCTCGTCCCCCAATGACTCCCACAGTAGTACTTATTTTCCCCACTATGGCAGTAAATTTCCAAAATAACAACGTTTGCAATATGTGAGAAAAAGTAAACAACATAGACAGCAATGAGTACTACTTTAGTGTTTCAAAACAAATTTTAACATAGCAAAATGGGTAAATCTGAGCAAGATTTCTATATGAACATCGCATTATCTGACCTAGCAACATTTGTCATCATTGCATCTATTTGTATTTCCTCAAAACATGGTACTTACAAACATACAGAGGTCAGACAGTTCACAGCAGCAAGTCCACTTCAGGATTTTATGCTGTTTACATGGTAGCTTATAAAGCTTGTATTCACTGTTTGTAGAGAATGTGGGGTGAAGATCGGTGAAAAGATGAAAAAACTATTGCAAGATAGATTTAAACTTGCATCACCCAAATGAGCACCAGAGGCTGTATCTCTTGAAGGTTAAGGACACGTCAAAGACATTTCTAACCGAAATTTAGCCTTGAAATACATCCTTCTTTACTTAGACCGTGAAGGACACAATGGTCGGATACAATATGTCTGTGGGATATCAGAGACTTACACCGTGTCTACAACGGATGCGGCGCAGCGAATACGACGCGACAAGCGACAATAGAACGCATAAGAACCCATTATAATTTTACATTTTGTTGCGATGTGGCGCGACAATCCCAGGATTGCGTCCGGTGTAGACACGGTGTTAGGCTGGCCTCTTTTTACTTACCCCAGGGAAAAAATAGTGCACTAAACTACATTTCATTTAATTACACTTAGTACACTTCCATAAGTGTACTTAGTGGTCTATTTTCACACATTGAGTTTGTACTTAATATACTTAAAATAAAGTCTTCAGTGTAGGCTATACTTCTATTCATGACGTCTCAAAATAGCGCAGTTGAGTACACAAAATAAGTGCGTGAAAATCGAGCACATTAAATACATTTAAGTGTGTTTTAGTGCACTTTTTTTCACCTGGGAGGCCATCAAGCAACCACTTCCTAGAAGCAGTCTGTAGACACCCACAATTCCCCAGCGTTACATCATTATATCAAGTTTATCTTCTCAAAAAAGAAAATAAATCCAATGATTATTACATTCATTTAGCATTTTTTGTGAATGTTTGATGCAGTGAAAATGAAATAAAAAAAACAAGACAGACCCCACTGCCCATTGTTGTGTGTAAACAGAGAAGGAGAGGAGAGATGGGATGGGATTCTGATAGTGTTGTCCAAGCTCCCTTCACATCCCTCTGAAAGTGACACTGTCGCCATGGTTACCAGCGGAGACCGTGTCTTCTGCATTTTCCACCGAGCGATGCCGTGACAAAGCACTCGAACACGCGTTACGCATTTTCACGGCTATAAATACAAACAAGTCATTTCAGAATCCTTGATGAATCGTCAAGCCCTAAATACCATCCCTCAAGAACTGCTAAGAAGACACTTCGGTGTTCTCATTTTCTTTACGTCTCTCAAAACAGTTCTGGTCGATCCTGGAAAGGACCTTCAGCTGTTGTGTGGATAGCTCTTGAGATAGAGAGACAACAGAGAATTGTAGCTGGGTCCTCCTTACACACACACACACACACACAGAAAGCCGGCTGACCTGAGCGACTGGTTCTTGGCAGAGCCCTATATTATTTTTCCTTCATTATTCATTTGTTTGCAATGAGAAGGAAAATCCAGTCGCAGAGTCTATATATAAACCTGCCCAGCCCCTAACACGGTTATTAATAGCACCATTCGGGCAGCTTCGGGATCCTACCGGAAAGCTTTCTGAACACACACAAACGCGCACACGCCTCAGACAGTGACCTGGCGGATGGCGCACTGGGATATAACATGCTCTTATTTTTATGCTATTAGGATATTTTATCAAATTTGTATGATTTGTATGTTTTCAGAAGAAAATGTGAGTAGAGAGTCACAGAAAAGTCTAGTGTTGTGTGTGGTTACTGTAATAGCAATGCCATGTGGTTGCCAGGGTGTTCTGGTGGTTGCTAAGGAATGACTAAGGTGTTCTGGCTGCCTATTGGCTCGTTCAATCCATGTCTATAAAACAGTATGTTGTGTCCCCCAGGCTCTTGACATCAAATCTGATCATAATTTGAGACGATGTAAATATACTTTGCATATACGTTGCAAAAACTTTGTGGTACCCTTAACCCTAAACATAAGCAATAGTTCTTTTACTATTCCGGTTTAGTCCTAATATTTAACACCTGTGTGTGTGTGTGTGTGTGTTCATGTTTTATATCCCAGTGGGGACCTTAACCTGAATGCACACCAACACATGGGGACTCGTGTGACCGTGGGGACCAAAATTGAGGTCCCCATGGCAAAAAAGCTTGTACAGAACAATATTTTTTAAAAATCTAAAATTGCAAAAAGTGTTCAATGATCTTTAGGGTTAGGGGATAGAATATACAGTTTGTACAGTATAAAAAACATTACGCCTATGGACTGTCCCCACGGAGATAATAAACCAGACATGTGTGTGTGTGTGTGTGTGTGTGTGTGTGTGTGTGTGCGTGTGCGCGTGTGCGTGTGCGTGTGCGTGTGCGTGTGTGTGTGTGTGTGTGTGTGCGTGCGTGCGTGCGTGCGTGCGTGCGTGTGTGTGTGTGTGTGTGTGTGTGTGTGTGTGTGTGTGTGAAGTGATGCTCATACAAACATTCAATTGGCCATATATTTATCACAAATACACGTATGCGCAAATGGCATTCAAAGCGGACCCTGAGACACACCCATGCGTATATGCACAAACACCTGTTAGTATATTAAATGTACAATACATCATAAGAGACGTAGACACAAATGATCAAACACAAAACAAAGATCGGGTACACTAAGTAAACACACACGCACACTTCACTGCTTATCCTGGCAGAGACAGCTGTGCGTTCAAGCGTCGCACAAGACACAGTTGCTATGGTGACAATGACGACACGCTTTTTAGCATTGCAGAGAGAAAAGAATGTGTGTGTGTGTGTGTGTTTGTGTTCGCAAGTGTGTGTCTGTGGAAAAAAGAGACCAAAGCATTTACAAAAACAAAATCACAACAAACAAAAGATTAGAAGTTGTGATGTAAAGAGCAGTTTGTGTACAAGGTAAAAAACACAGAACGCACTTTATAATGAATGTAACGTAGCACAGCATACACACCCAACCCGACAGTCAGAGGTCAGCTACTGCAGCAACAGAGCGGATCACGTAAGCCGAGTCTTGATGCGAATGTTTAAAGTTTAAACACAGCTTCCGGAAAAGAGATAGCATGCAGGATTACACTTTAGTTAAGGGAAGGTAATTAAGAGGTTCTCATTTACCACACACGGAACTTAGATTACACAAGCTTGTCAGGATGAGTGTTCATGTGACCTACTGACTAGTTCAGGATAAAGATCTTATCTGTTGTGTGTAATGTGTAAATGCATTTCAATGCATTACCACTGCATGTTGATGGGTAATATATCCTTTTTACAGTACCGGTCTAAAGTTTTAGAACACTTGAGTGAAAATTTTCTCAACTTAAACTGGTTTTGATCTGAATGTGTGCTGTATGCTTAAATGTCTAATGCTGCGTTCACACCAAATGCGAATCAAGCGATTTGCGCGAGTAAATTACATACAAAGTCAATGCAACGACGCGAACGTGAAACATTTTAGCTCAAGCAAGAAATTTGCGCGAAGAACTCATTGACACCTTTGACACACCCCGTCGCGTGATGTTTTTCATGTCACTCGCACAAAAATAACGAACTATTCCCGCGAGTAATAAAGAGCGATGAACGCAATGCTTCGCGTTTAGTGTGAACACAACGCAAAATGAATTTCGTAGAAAAAAGTATAATCATGTAAATATGACCTTTTTTTCATTTCACACTAAAATCTTATTTTAAAAAAATATTTAAAATGGATAACTTTGACTGAATAATTAAAAAAGAGCAGCCAATAAGAGAATCCAATCCACATAATAGATGGGAAGTCTTTTGATGTTGTTTAAAAAGTATCTCAGAAGCTGCTTGATAAAAAAAATTTGTACGATGTACGATGTTTTAGTTGCACCATCATTCTCATAGTTCCCTTTGGGTTATTCCATAGTGCTGACGAGCTTACATTTGGTCTGAAATTAAAAAATATGAATACTGTGTTAGGCATATTATAAATAGTATGTGAAAAAGTGATCTGAAACGTCTGACTGGTAGTGTAGTTATTGAAATTTTCTCATGGTTCAAGAAAATCTACCCGTTTCTCTCACTATTGCTTAGAAATTTTGTTTGAAAAAGCAGCAAGTTAATATCATAGATATGCCAACACGTCTACCATTTTGGTATGGTCAGTATTTCAGCTGTTGTCGTCACTTACAGTTAACATAAAATTTGCAACAACGCTGCATTTGTAAATCAGGAAATGGAATAACCTTTTACAGAATATGTTGGTTTTGTATTAATTTCATATTACAGTTCTTTTGAACTACAGTTATGCTTTTGTTTTTTTATTGCGTTAGTTTAGCAATTGTAACGTTTGGGTCTTTAAAACAGCGCGTAACATTTGATATTCATATATGCATATAACTGCGGTTACAGACACACAGTCAACTTGCGCTCAAATATTCACAAACCATTCCAGTATGGTGGAGGAGTTACGCATAACGGCCCATAGAAACAGCTGCTAATGAGGCATTATTTCCCTATGGTTCTTGCAAAAATAAAGGCCTTTTATTAGAAAAACTTTTAGGCTCAGTCTCTCATTCTCTTGTACAAGCCTCAGAATCACACTCTCATTTTGATAAACCTTTGCACTTCCTCCATGCCATTCATTTCACACCCCTGACCTTTGCTTCCTTGTCAGATCCATTTCGGCAGCAATTCAATCTCTGACACCCAGAGAAGGGTCCGCACTAAAGATGGCCTCCGTGCTTCAGCAGGCCTTGTGCAGTGTGTTTTACGGCCGTATCTATTGATCGCAGTGACAATAACATTGCACAGTGAGAGCCACCTGTCACCACTAAATGTGACAAGCAAAGTGTCGGAAACAGAATGAAATGACAACATGGGAAACGGTTTGAACGTTGCTTCCCTTAGTTGTGCCGTTTCTGTGATGTATTGGCCTGCTGCTCATTCGAAAGGAATTTTAATGCAACAGGGAGAGACGGATGGATGTTCTCGGACCGTGAAGAAACCAAATTGTGAAAAGATAAAAGAAAATTATGACTGGACCTTTGAGATATGAGGAAGAGATTTAACAAGCCTGTCCGTTTCATATCCCATACGATCACTGCTGAGATCTATTCAGTACATCAGTTTGTTTCTCCTCGACAGCAGTGAGATGTAATTGAGAATAAATTGAGCATTTTGCCTCATTTCTCAGATGTTCTTTCTGTGAAAAATGTCCTTATAATCTCACATTTGTTTGAAAAGAGATCTTAGCAGCATCACAGATTTCACCAAAGGTCAAAAAGTTTCAGATGAATTTGAATATGAACGTCAAATTCTTCCCAGACCAAATTAACACGTACACCTTATTTCATTATCACACACAAGTCAAACTCATTTCTCAACGGCGCGTTAACCGCCCGGGAAAGACATCAATAGAAAAAGAGACATCATGTTCCTCTGTGATACTCTTACCGCATCCGTCTTTGATTATCTCTCTCAAGATTAGCCTTCTCATGTGCGCCGGAACTTTCTAATCGTTTCATAATTGCTTGCATAGGAGACGCATCTGCTATTGAAACCAGGTGTCATATTAAACAAATATCATCTTTAAAGGGATAGTTCACTCAAAAACAAAAATTCTGTCATCATTTACTCACCCTCAGGTTGTTCCAAATCTGTATAAATGTCTTTGGTCTGCTGAACACAAAGGAAGATATTTGGAAGAATGTCAGTAACCAAACAGACCTCATCCCCCATTTACTGCCATAGTAGTGAAAATAAATACTGTGGGAGTCAATGGGGGATGAGGTCTGTTTCTAATGTTCTGATATTTCTCTGTATATTCAACATTATGTTAATGAAGGCCATAATAGAGAGTCAGATGTAATTAATATATCAAATCCTATACGACTTGAGGCTCATATAATTTGAAAAGGGTATGATGGCCGATTAAGAATATTTCATGTCAACAGAAAAAGATGTTACATTATTATAGGTCCGCTGTCACTCCAACTTTCAGTAATAAGGTTTTCTGAAGAAAAAAAGAGTTTTCATATGATTTAATTAAGAGCTGCTACCGGATAGGCCGCTTCTGTTTATTTTCCTTGACAATTTACACATTATGAAATCAGCTGGCCTATGCATTATGCAAAGGCATACATTTCTGGAGGTGGCAGTTCATGTAAGGCAATTAAAGGTGCTGTAAGACTTGCTTTTGGAATAGCGCACATAAATTAGCACACACAAAATACTACTTGACAGATATCACAGAAATAGATGTCCTGGGAAATCACACCTGTCTCTGTGACAGTTGTAGAATCTGTTAAAAGCAATATGTCTGGCTGGTGCTGTTTTAGCCAAACTAGCTTTTTAGGAAAACTAGCTGGAATTGCTTTTTGTCTGCAAATGATTTGTATGTGTCTCACATCTCCTGTTCGGCGGGTCTTTGTTTGAAATGATTCAGCAGTATAAGAATGGCACGGTAGTATTGTGCATGCAGTTCTTGCTTGTTTTGATTAAGGCTGTCAATCGATTAATCGCGATTAATGCGATTAATCCATAAAAGTTTGTGTTTACATAATATGTCTGTGTGCTGTGCATATTAATGTTGTATTTATAAAAACATACAAATACATGCATATATTTAAGAAAAATATAAAAATGTATAAACATTTTTATATAATTAAATTATTGGTAAATGCTCACCCAGACCTGCCTGAAACACCTTGTGTAGCCACACCCCCACAAATCTACGTCAGTTGGTGGTCTGATTTGACTAAGACCGCCCAAATGTATACGCAAGTAAGGTGGGCGTACCTGTCAGTACAATTGCTTTGGAACCTGATGTTCCAAATATGGTAAGAGGCGTTACATTTCCGTCACACGCTTGCAGTATTTGACCAATCACTACGCACTGGTTAACTGGCCAATCATAGCCCAACTCGCTTTTCAGAGATACAGCGTTTTTGAACCTTAAATCATGTATACACATTGCATTACATCTAAAACAAACAATAATATTTGTTTTAGCCGTGTCATGACCCCTTTAACGCTATGTCGTTCTTAAGTTTTACCTTAAGCTGTAGCTTATCGTTAATATGTGTTTCCCGATTCTCGAAACGTTCTTAGTTAAGTATGCCTTCTGTAAGTCATACGTTCGGAAGGTTGGTTTGGAGCGCTCTTAGCTATACCTTATCACTGTTAAGAGTTCACTCCGTAGTAGCCACTGTGAAAAAAAAAGCTTCTTTACATCGCAGTCTATACAATTATAAAGGTAAATATACCGGTATAAATGTGAAGTGAAGTGACCTATTAGTCAGATATGGTGACCCATACCCGAAATGTGACCTCTGCATTTAACCCATCCAGAGAGTAGTGAACACACGCACAGTAAGTGGTGAACACATGTACACCCGGAGCAGTGGGCAGCTATCACTGCAGCGCCCGGGGAGCAAGTAGGGGTAAGGTGCCTTGCTCAAGGGCACCTCAGTCCTTACCCGCCGCCCCTGAGGATCAAACCGGCAACCTTCTGGTCACCAGTCTGACTCTCTAACCATTAGGCCACGACTGCCCATTGACTGTATATTGACGTGTTTCGATGCAAAGAATATAATTGATTATAACTGATGGTTGTTAGCTTTTTATTGATATTATCTAAAGGTGTATCAGTTGGCAAACCAAAGAATTTGGAATATATTTAAAGAGAAAGATTGTGGTAGGAAGTTTAGTCAAACTGCAGCGATACAGCAAAGGTTTTTGCTAAATCAAAGACGGCGCCATCCGCAGAGCATTTTAGTGCATTTAATCCGTGAAAACCTGGCTACAATTTATGCTGCAATTATAATTATAGAAAAGTTAACCTGCCACGGCAGCAAATTCGGCAGCTTTTGGATCTTGTTGGTTTAACTTTGTCGAGACAAACTCAACGGAGCAGCCCCTAAATTCAGGTGTTTTTCCTGCTATAGCTGATGATTATATGTTCCACCTTCTGTGTTTTTATTGAATAAATAATGACACTATAGCAACATATATTATGATAATATAAATTAGGGGTTACCAAACACAGGTATAATCAAAGGTAGGCTATCTTATACAATAATTGATTGTCGAACGATCGATATCCATTAATTCAGCACCACCTCCATGGACAGCACCTGGTAACGCGGGACGTAAGAAAGTAACCTCCTAAGGTATAGTTCAGGAAACACGTCTAGAGAAGGTATAACTGTAGTTAAGGTGTACCGTAAAAGAGTCTTCGTAGCGTGCTTAGAGACAACGTTATAGGGAAACGCAGCCCTGAGCATTTGTTTGGATGGAAATCTATATAAGGGGTTATCATTATTTATCATTATATATGAGTCATCATTATTTTTGGTTCATTTTTCAGATGGTTCATTTTTAAGAAAGAAATTTCATATTTTAAATGTGTATTTCTGTTAAAATTATTTTTTGTAAATGAGTTTGAAATGTAACTTAAAGGAATAGTTCACCTTCAATATGAAAATTCTGCCATTATTTACATGCCGTCTTGTCATTTCAAACCTGTATAACTTTCATTCTTCTGCAGAACACAAAAGAAGATATTTTGAAAAATGTTGGTAACAGAAAACCGTTGGTCCCCATTGACTTGTATTGGTTTTGTGTCCATACAATAGACGTCAATGGGGACCAACGGTTTTTGGTTACCAACATTTTTGTTTAAAATGACAACAGGGGGATTAAATGAGAATTAAATCAGAATCAGAATTTTCATTTTGAAAGTGAACTGTTCCTTTAAGTCATATTGCAATGAACAGGCTCAGACGATGAAGCAGTATTGGAAACAGTCTGGACAGGAGTGTCATCCTTAGACACAGATGCCACAGAGAAACCATGAGTCAACCCCTGTTAACATGGCGCAGTATTGAGACAGCATAGTATTGACATGTTGTCATCAGGGACACAGAGTACAGGTCGACCAGGGCCGACTGCGAATATGAACCACTGCCGACGTACAGTTGTCGCACCTAATTTGTTTCATGTTAGTGTAACAATGCTATACCGTATCAATAGTCTATTCATACAATAGGATGATTTTAATGAGATTTAATGGAGACAGAAAAATAATATACAAATATAATATAAAATATCTCTTATAGGCCTGCACAATATATTGAAATATTGCACGTGTATGTATTGAGCAAAGAGCAGAGAGACTGTGTCTGACGTGTGTAAGATGTATCAAGATCAATAATCAGAAATAATAATTTTCAAAATAAAATACCAATTTTAAATATATGAATATAGTATAAATTTATTTTACAAACTTAAACTTTATTGTATCATATATATCGCATTATTTAGCTATATATTACTGTACACATTTTTATTCAGCCCTAGACTCTTAGTTATACTGATCTAATGCATCGACTGTATGGGAATGTTAAGTATAATCCCATAAACAGGCGCAGTAATTTGATTTGTTATATACGAGGATACATGGGAAATAAATAAAAAGCTGTCATGGCTCTGCTTCCTTAGTCATGTTTTTCTTGGTCCTGTAGCAGAGCCATGACAAAGTCTTTGGTTATGTGTGGAGAGAAACATATTATTGTCCATCTGACAATAGTGTACGTTCTCTCTAGTGTCTTGTCAGTGACCCCATTCCTCTCGTTTCCTCGTTATCCTTCCCTGAGTGTTTAATGTCTCACACCTGCCCCATGTCGTTATCCCTCGTTTGTGTTTCCTATAAATACCCTCTTGTTTCTTTGTCTTGTGCTCGTGCATTGTATGTGTTTGGTGCCTGTACATGTTGTTCCTGTCCGTGTTCCTGTCCGTGTTCCTGTGCTTGCCGTGTTCCTTGTCCGTGTTCCTTGTTGCCTGTGTTCCTGTGCCTTGCCTGTTCCTGTGTTGCCGTGTTCCTGTGCTTGCCTGTGTTCCTGTGCTTCCTGTGTTCCTGTTCCGTGTTCCTGTACCGTGTTCCTGTCTATGCCTGAGTTCGCTGATCTGTGAGTTTTGTGTGTTTGCTCTTATTTTTCCTCCTCCGTGTTTTTAAGACGTTGTGTCGAGTTTATTTTGTTAGTCTTTTGCCCCCTCGTGGGAAGTGTTTTGTTTTGTATTCCTCCTTTTTGTGCCTTAGTTCATAGTTTCCGTTTCATTTTTAGTCCTGTCTTTGTTACCCCCTCGTGGGTGTTTTGTTTTGATTTAATAAAGTTTTGTGTTAACCCCTTCACGCCGCTGCCTGCATTTGGGTTCTTTCTACCTGCATCCTGACAGAATGCACGAGCCAATTCAGAACCCAGCGGGCAGCAAGATGGACGGCACGGCGTCGTCCTCACGGTCCGCTCAAGCCCGCTTGCTGTTAGGTTTCCGCCAGGGGAACTACGGGAATCGGGAGTTCGCCGGGGCATTCTCGGCGGTGGCTGAGAGGGCTGAGTTCAACGAGGCAGAGTTGAAGACGATCTTCAACTGCTGCCTCACTCAGCGCCTCACCCCGTCTGAGAAGAGGCTGCTGGGTCCCCTAGGGTTCGCGGCAATGGTCAGGTTCGTGGCCAACCGGGACGATCCCGGGGGTGGGGTTCCACGTGGGACTTCCACCTCGCGGTCGATCACGCCGGAGGGCCTCGACCTGACTGCCGCTGCCCGGGGGGACTCGGTACCCTCCGGCTTGAGCTCCACGGTCCCCGTTCACTCTGGTGGCGCCGGTGCGAGCGGAGGGAGGGGATCCGGGGATGACGTCGGCTGATTCCTCCGCTGCGGAACTCCCTCCGGTCCCCACGGATTCGCCAAGGTCGGCTATGGATCCGGTGGTGCGGAGAAGGAGGGAGAGGCGCAGCGGAGGAGCGTCCACGCCGGTGCAGCCGGCGTCCAGTCCGGTGCAGCCGGCCGTCCAGCCGCGTCAGCCGGCCGGTCCCGGGGTGGGATGTATCCCCCACCTTTTGGACTACCTCCTATTGAATCTTGTTTTGCCCCACCCCCCTCCCGTGTTTGTATGTTCTTGTTATCCACCCCATCCTGTGTCTTGTTGTCCTGTCTACCCCTTGTCATGTTCACCATGTTTGTCTGGTTTTTGTCTTTGTCTCGGTCTGCCTTGTCTTGTCCGTTTACCCCTTGGTGAGCACCTGGAGGTGCTCATTAAAGGGGGGGCTTCTGTCATGGCTCTGCTTCCTTAGTCATGTTTTTCTTGGTCCTGTAGCAGAGCCATGACAAAGTCTTTGGTTATGTGTGGAGAGAAACATATTATTGTCCAGTCTTGACAATAATATACGTTCTCTCCAGTGTCTTGTCATTGACCCCATTCCTCTCGTTTCCTCGTTATCTTCCCTGAGTGTTTAATGTCTCCACACCTGCCCCATGTCGTTATCCCTCGTTTGTGTTTCCTATAAATACCCTCTTGTTTCTTTGTCTTGTGCTCGTGCATTGTATGTGTTTGGTGCCTGTACTGTGTGTTCCTGTACCGTGGTCGTGCTCTTGTCCGAGATCCTGTTCCTTGCCTGTTTGTCATCTGTGAGTTGGTGTCCTGCCTTATTTTTCTCCTCCGTGTTTTTAAGACGTTGTGTCGAGTTTATTTTGTTAGTCTTTTGCCCCCTCGTGGGAAGTGTTTTGTTTTGTATTCCTCCTTTTTGTGCCTTAGTTCATAGTTTCCGTTTCATTTTTAGTCCTGTCTTTGTTACCCCCTCGTGGGTGTTTTGTTTTGATTTAATAAAGTTTTGTGTTAACCCCTTCACCGCCTGCCTGCATTTGGGTTCTTCTGCCAGTCCATGACAAAAAGCTATGAATTAAAAAATCATGAGTTACAAAAGAAACTTATTCAAAAGATCATTTTGATTGTTCTTAGCCCCTACTGTTGGTATAAATTCCCAAAATTACATTAGCTCCCCTTAAGGACAAGCAATCACTATAGAGAAAGAATGCGAGACCACGGTCTTTTAGTTTTCAGATACGGTATTTCTCAGCGCGCAAGCCATGCTGATCGCACTGGCAAGTTTCAATGAGGAAATCAATGTAATCTTCATTTTGTACTCACTGCACACTACATACTCTTACTTCAACACAGAGACAAGCCATTGCCCTAGAAACCGATGCAGTTTGCCATGGCAACAGAGGCTCTGCTGCCAATTGTGTAGGTGAATGGGAATGCTGTGATTAGGGATGGATTAACACATGTATAGACCTTTTGAGACTGAGGCATTTTCATGATGAATTAATAAACGTTACAGGTCTTTTGTTGTTTATGCTTAGGGGGTAAAACACCACATGTCGGCCTCTAGTATTTCATAAAGCTTTGTGAAGTCATGTCAAGGTACCACACTCATTTTGTATGCAAAGATGAGAAAATTGTCCCACATGTGTATAAATAAAATATATTCTCCACTTCAACATTTTTGCATGCCTCTCATATTGGAAAGTATCTTTAGAAACTCCGGTACGAACCTGTTCTTGAATGTCAAAGCCAGACACTATGCTCTAAAAAAGTCACTTCTGTTCATGTAAATACACTGACATGAGCCACCTGCATTCCCGACTGGCGGCATGTTTTTGTGAACTGTGTGTGTGTGACAGGAGCAGGGAGAGAGACGGCTTTTTAAAGCTCGACTGATTCATAACTATTTTACGCTCTTGGTGGATGGTGGTTAATTTCTCTAGGGCGTTCCAGTTACATTTCATTTCAACAACTTACTCTGATGAATCTGAAAAATAATTACTTTTCTCTATTCATTAGATACTAAGACGGTCTGGTCTCCTAAAATGCTACAAATGACCTTCTAATGAGGTTTAATTAAAGAATGATTTATTATATTTGCAGATATATGACTTGGTATTAATAAGACGGACCCGAGCGCCATGTCATCTACTTAGGAAAGTCAACAGCACATTTTTACATATTGCGCAGCTTTACTTAAATTGTCACTGGTTAAACGTATTATTCTTAAAGAGATATGAAGAATAATCTGTCACAAAGAAGGTCAATCTGGTGCAGTAGGGCGATTAGACCTGATTGCACAATAACAAGCCAAATGGCTCCTGGAAGCATTTATATCCAAGGCTGACTGCGCATTAGATGATTCATAAAACACTGTTGTGATTCATCATAATGTGATTCATAATAAGAAAGTTCCCACTAGAAGTTCTGTGTGTGAGTAATTAGGCTATCCTAATCACAAGCAACCACAGGTTAGGACCAGGTGATATGATGGGCTTTATAAAAAAAAAAGCTGCCAGGACCAGTAAGGAATTTTAGCATAATACTGGCAGGATGCCATCTATAGTATTAATATAAGTTATCAAAATAATTAGTTATTATTAATGATAAAAACAATGCATAATTGCCAGCTCTATTGCAAAATAATTTCAGATTAAACGTCTGCTGTATAACTCTCACTCAATGCTTAGTACATTGTAACATGGACCCTAATTTAAAATAATACACTCACTGTGCAAATTAATATATATGAGACACATACATTTTTACCACATAGCTCTCATGACTTCAGTGCAAGTTTACTAAGATTTCAACCTAAATCTTGTAACCCTTTACAGTGAGGATGTATATGTTAACAGAAGTCAAAGCGATACCTAATACTTAACATAGATAAACTTTTACAGCATTTATTTATCTTGGTAATGTTAGAAGTTGTATGATAACTGTTTTATTATTTGTTTATTTTTATGTTGCTTTATAAGATTAATTTATTTTTTATTTTATTTTTTGTTAATTATTACAATTTTAGATTATTTCTAAGGCAGCATTTACATTTTTCATTTAGTTTAAGTTTTTACAATAAATTTAAGGCCAATATTTTATTTGATTTCAATAAACATAAACGTTTGAGTAAATTAAAATAAGCTTGAGATTAGCATCAACCACCTTAAGCTATTTGCTATTTTACTACATGTTGTTTTTAATGGTAATGCTTAGAACCGTATTCTAAAGATGTACAGTTAAACACTTTAACTTAATTAAATAAACATTTCTACTTATTTCATCACGTAATGTAACAAAGCTATCCAATGCAAATTGTTATCCAACAGAGAACTGCTGGGGTTTTAAGTCTTTGCTAAGGTCAGTGGTCCCTACCACTTTACCCTTTTCAGGAAAGATCTCAACAACATCTCAATCTTTCATCAAAACCTGCAAACTAAAGCCAACTTTAACCGTATGGGCTAAGCTCTCCACATTTATTTGGATACAGAGTCATAAAATCAATGAGGAATTTGAGATATGATACTTTAGTTTTTAAAAAGCAGGCCTACTGTAATTTTAGAGCAACAAAATGTTGTTCTGGAGAGAAGAGACTGCTCAACGAGAACAGCATAAGTGTTTTGAATCCTGTTCAAGCGAGAGTACTGGGACATCCATTTCGGAAATAGGTCACAAAGACAGGAATCTAATGCACAACAGCAGGTTGGAATCAAATAGACTTAAAATAATCAAAACGGGTGTTTTAAATTACAACATCAAAACCTAGAACTGAACCCAGTACAGATGATGTGCTTGAGCCAGCAGTGAGTATAGTTTGTGCTTGACAATCTGCCAGTGTTTCTTTTTCCTTTTCAATGATGTTAAAGGCTGATATTTAATTTTAGAAAGCTTTTGGTTGATTATTGCAGTTGAAGTATAAAAGTAGTCATTCGCTTTTTATACACGGGATATGTGTTGGATGATGTACTATATTAAATAAAACAATTGCAACAAAATAAACGAAAGTGTAAAAAGGAGGTCATTCAAGTTCATATTTAAAGTTTGTAGCACATTTTTTTCTAAAATTCATAGTGCTATTAATACAAAATCAGAACATTACGATTTAAGGATTGTCTTTGATTTAGGCTTGTTTTTATTTTCTGTATGATCAACATTAGAGCAACATTCATTGTCTTTTAAAAAAAACCTATAGCTTTTTCTTAAAGTGATAGTTCACCCAGAAATGAAAATTCTGCTATCATTTACTAACCCTCTTCTAATTTCAAGTATGACTTTATTTTTTGGGTGAACTATGCTTTTAACAGAACGAAATAACAATGTTTTCATTTCTCTTTTTTGCTTTGGTTCGGGAAATAACAACATAACGTGTACTGTATATATTACATTAGCACTTCTCAGGTTTATCAGTGCGTGCAGTGTACATATTGTATGCTACATTGTATCTGCTTAAGTGGTGCTCTCAGCAATCTAGTAACTATTATTCAATAAACCACTTAGACTTTTCTGGGTTTAATAAATGATAAAAATTACTCTTTCATTTTCTATTGTGTGTTGACTGTGGGATTAACAGACAGAGTGGAGGTTTAGAAGTCATTAGCTGCAAAATTCAAATGCATTTCACCATCAAATCATTCAGTCTTAACAAAAAAAGTCCATTGTGTTATGAATTTCATTTAAATGATGTTGCAAAGAAATTTATCCCAGCTCTGGTCCGTAAATCACAAATATGTTCTATTTTGGGGTCAGCTATCCTGACATGAGACACCTTTACAGGCTCTAGACAGATATCCTCATAAATGTTGCATTGACGGAACGGGCGACTTATTATCTGTATTTCCCATAAGAATGAATGAACATAATTAAAATAGATTCCAAGAATTTACAATAAATACATTTGAGAGAAAATAATCTGAATATATAGATAGTGTTGTATTACACAGTATACCTGTATACTGTATAGTGCTAATGTGCAGGGCTTTAAAAACCACAAGGTAACTCTCAATATCTCCAAGCTTTAATGGTTTCTGGAAGGGCATTGGCAGTAAACAACTACAGTCCTGTAAGTGATTACTGCCCTGTATTTCAAATGGACACAGTAAATAAAAGTGTTGGTTTGTGACATCTGTGAGAATCAGAAAGCAGCCACATCCTTATAGGCACTGAGCTTTACTGTGGGTCTTCAGTGAACGTGACAGGCTAAATCAAAAATTAGATTTCTTCGAAAAGAACATTTGCTAATTAAGTTTATGACCCGTTTGTGCTTATAGTCTGAACTCACAGCACCACTTTTAAATGGAATTAATCTTGGGTGATTTGTCATTCTGGTAAGTAGTCTAATACCGACAGATTTGTCACCGGTTGTCGTTCACGGTCATGTTTAAAATGCATAAATTGTACATCATTGCTTGGTTTATACTTGGGTGTGAATTAGGGTAATCGTGGACATAACACGAGATTTCGTGCATCATCGTGTTAATTTTAAAATGTGTTAGAAACTCATTTTTTGGGGTGTAAATGAGTTTATAAAAATGTCCCAAATTATCCTATCTCACCACCAATGCCACTGAATCAAAGTCAAGTCTAAATGATATTACCTAAAATCTATATTTATCTCTTTATGAGCACTCTAAGTAGGTTATTTTCAATCCAGCGTTGGGTCAAAAAGGGACGAACCCAACCACTGGGTTGTAAAATAGCCTGTGCTGTGTTTGGTCAAATATAAACCATTTTCTGGGTAAATTTAACCCAACAGCCGGGTTTTCCCTTTTTTACCCAACACTGAGTTGAAAACAACCCAGCATTTTTACAGTGTGCTAATTACCAACATCCTCTCCACGTCACCACAATGTTATGACCATGAGACTTATTGTCCACCTAAATCTTATCAACAGTGTCCAGTAAATAAGGCAGGGCAATATTAGCGACAAACCGAATTCTAGCTTTCAAATTTGACCAGACGGTAATTTGCAACAATATGACAGTGGTCTGACATAATCTTATTGTGTGGTAGGACCATGCAGCGAAATCTGATTTGTGACAGATGTAGACAGAGCTCGGTTCCAGTGAGAACGTGGGAAGAAGAGGAGGGGTGGAGAACAGAATGGGACACACAGTCTCATGGAGGATAATTAATGTGACATTTGCCTGACATTTAGCAAGAGGTGCAGCAAAGAAGCATGATAAAAGAGGGAGGGAGAGAAGGAAGACGGAGAGTCCAAAAGAAGCGTGACACTTTGCTCCAAATACAGATTTCTGTCCTCAGTATGTGGGTCAATGACAAACAAGGATATGGGAAATGATAGAATCAAGAAATCCAATGTATGAACCAAAGTTACCAATCTTGTAATCATAAAAAGCTTTAATGATATTTCGAAATAAAATTCATTTTAATTCACAAATGTAAAACTGGTAGGATTAAGTATTGTGTATGATTCACATTTTTTATGCATTATTGAACAGATCCGGACGAAAATATTAGTGCAAGCCATTGACCCACATGCGCACATGCACAAAAGCCGCACGTGTCCACTTCAGCCGTGAGACGCACACGCTCGCAAACACCAACTTTGTCCTTTGAGTGACTTATACTTCTTCCTTTTTAAGTGATAGAGTCATCTGTCTGTTGCCTGGTAACAGGAAGGACAAGTCTCGCACTGAAATATCCCTCCCAATCCCATGTGACTATTAGCACACAGGTACACAAGTATAGAACTAGAACAAATAAAAACAGAAGGTCAGCACCAGGGACGTAGCCAGAACTTTTTTTTAGAGGTGGCCAGGTAAGACCCAGTGATTTTATTAGGGTGACCAAAAAATCCTTACAGACAGAAATTCTTTAACTTCTACTGTAATTTACACCAATTCTTCATTACACATAGTTTGCTGGTCAAAAACATACACGAAGAACGTAAACAAATTATTTGCAATGCTTTCATGTGCTAACATTATTTTAAAATAATTTGCTAGCTATGATTTGCAGTAAGTTAGCATTTTTTACACCGGTTTCTGATACTGATTTCATTACACCGGCTGCACCAGCTGTGCGTAAGTTACAACGTAGCCTGTAGTTTTGACTTAAACGGGCACTAAGTTACAGCTTACTCACTACAAAATATTTTTGAGTTGCACCATTCAACTTAGTTGAAGCATAATGTTACGTAAATATCTACGGAAGCCTCCTATCAGGAATAACTGTAGGAATAAAATAGCATACTCTCTGAACTAACGGAATAAGCTCTTGTTTCACTCGACATTCTTCAATGATTTACACACATGATAATGCTGACATTTACAGTCACTTTCCTTTTAAAATAGAGAACATTATGTGATGACATTTAATTTTTGACGGCTCTAACACGAACCGTCCTAGCGCGCCTCCATGTGTGTATATCTGCCTGTGTTGTGCACGTCAAAATGAAATAATCTTCTTTTTATTTAATTGGCAGTAAAATGAAATCACCCATATTGCATGTCATTTATTATTGCATTAAGTAGGCTGTATTGTTTTAAACAGCATTTGTTTATTAATCTACTTTTAAATGTTATTCATGAAAGGTAGTCTATACCGTTTTTACCGTTATGTGAGGTAAAATAAGTTTAAATCCAGAATGTTTTGAAATTCACAACATTTCAACAAAACTTTTTCTCACGAATTTACAGGCTGCTATTGGACTGTTGAAGGTAAACGTCATATTATGCGACTACGCATTACTTTACGGAGAGCTTAAGAACTAGTTCTGCCTTAAGACCAAATGGTGCAACCGAATAACATACAGATTTAGTTACAAACTAGCTAGTAGTAGTTACTAAGCCTCTAGTGTGGACTTTACGTTCACGTTTAAGAAAGAACTTACGAATGGCTGGTGCAACCCTACCCTGAGCCTTCTGCTCGCGATGAACTTCCATGATACGCAGACAGTACACTGTCACGAAGCGAAGAGGTTAGCAGCTGTTCAGCTAATAGCGCTCAGACTGTTTGCGTCAGTGCGTAAGCGTATGACATCATATTAACGCGAGAGACTTTCGCGTTTCGCGTTTCGCGAGATATTCTCGCGTTACTTTCAGTGCATGCGCTAAATGATCTGCGCAGCACTTCGTAAACTCCGACACGCATCTTAAAACTGCTTCGCACAACAGAGGTGGCCAGATCATGACCATGTAGCTACGCCCCTGGTCAGCACATAGACAAAGCAAAACATAGAGAGCTAGTCGGCAGATAACCGATGCACCTCTAACATGTGCAATTGTTGCAAGAAAATGAGTAATGTGAAAGTTTCAGGTATTAATGGCCGTCCAGCGTCTAACAGCAGCTTACAGCTTTACACGTGCATGCTCTGAACGTTTACAAGGAAATTTGAATTCAGAGAAGCAAAAAGATTGTGATTGATCACACAACTGCTGCAATTTGGTTTGAGTCCAGAAGCCTGAGATGCACTTTTACGTTGCCCTTTTAAGCTAATTGAATGTTGATATATGCTTCCAACAGTTATGTGGAGGTTGCTTTTTTTTTAGTTGCACTTGATGATGTTTGACACAGAATGGTGAGCCCGCTGGAAAATTAATGTTGTATGGCCATTTAAAGTGTCTTATTTATCTCTGAGCTAATGCATGCCTCACTTCCCCACTTCCTTTGCCTATTTATCAGGAGCCTATATAGTGATATGCTGTCAAGGATATGGAGTGATGTTTACCTTGGCCGCTACGGATGATCCCGGTTTCTCTAGTAGGTCCCAGAGTTTCTTTTTTTTCTCTGAACAGCATGTGTTATCGAACTCTTCTCCTTCCCTGTCTTTCAGAGTATCTGCCTCCCTTTTAAGTTCCTCGTTCATTTGCTCTTTCTTTTGATGGTAGCGCGCCTGGCAACACGACTCCAGGTAGATCTCATCCACACCCCAGTAGTCCAACTCTTGGCTGAAGGACAGGGCGCACATTTCCTCCATCATGTGCAACTTCCCAGTGCGGTAAAAGTTTAGTATAGACGTAAACGCTCCTGGGTGCCGGTCGAAAAAGTACTCGTTGTCGTCCAAGTTGTAGTCGTCGCATATGTCCATGAGTGCCTCGTGGGTTTTGCAGTCGCGTAATTTTCCCAGCCGCGTGCGTGGCAGTCGGTCCAGGGTTCTCCATAGAACCTCATGAGGCAGACCGCCGACGTTCAGTTTGACCCGCCGGTAGCACGACATACTTCGAATAATATCCGCAGGCTCCGGGGGGAGAGAGGCTGTCGACCGAGAGCCAACTTTACTCATTCCCGCGGATGGCTTATCCATTTCGTTCGTCTGAAATCATGTGACTGTCCTATAAACGTGTCCAGGCGACAGGCAGTGTTGCCTGTCGTTTTCCGAGTGGATCCATTCTATTTGAGCTGTTGAGAAAAAAGGGTTATTGCTGGGGTAAATCATATTTAGGGAAAGCAAAACTGAAACGTACCCGCAGAGACATATTGAACGCTCAAGAAGTCGCTGTCCACTTGAGCGGTGCTGAATCGACTGCTGCTCGCGAGTCAAAGGTCCCGAAGTTAAACCCTTATTCGTCTGTTACCTCTCAAAAAAACAAACCAAGCAATGCATTCAGCTGCATCACAACGTTTGAAATCCACCTGTAATTCTGTAAAAAGTGATCAGGCTGTCAAATATAAGCATGTCAACATTGAACTGTCCTTGAAGAACTCTGTTGCTTCACGCTAATGTACTACAGTATAAAGAGTCAATCTATTTGAGAACAACATTAAATGTAAGATATTGAATTTCCATACCTTGTAACTAAAGAGTTAAGTGCGAGATCCGCTGGAGCCCGCCCGTACAGCTGCATCAACACATCAGCGTGTTCCAGGCAAAACAGATGAAAAACATGATGACATGATCGTTAGACGTTCAGATTTAGCAAATATTACAATACAACGCTTGGTAAAATAGATTAGGTTAAGCGTCGCGCGTCTTTTCTCGGAAGAAATATTATTAACTGCATCAAGGAGTCATCGTTGACATCGATGTCAATGCAGCTGCGCTTACATGATTTCATTGATAGAAATCCTTTAAAGGAAAAAGTCACTAAATACGTGCGGCAGATCGTTTGAGGTCACATTCTTCGTCAACATCTTGAAGTGCAAACATATTAAATGCGATTTTAACATTGTAGGAGTGGCTTTCGAGGGTATTGATCATGCATCATGCATTTAAAAAATCTTAAGACATGCGGCGCGTCACAACAAAACAAGTCACTTTAATAATTTCATTGAGGAGAAATGCATAAACTGCATTCAAACAGCGTTTATCGCATCTGCACATCGTCACTTTCCAATCAGCAGATTATTATTTTCATTAAGATCATCAATAACATCTGGCAATCATACAAATATTATGTAAAGCTAGCAAAAATACATACCATAATATGCGATGGCTCATAGGCTAGCTGACATTGCTGTTAAATGAAGCATATAAATAGGGAAAACGCAGGAACGTCACGGTTTAAATAAAGCCAGTATACAGCTTTCATCTTACAAACATGTACATCTCGCCCGTTTTTTTTTCTTAAGGAAAGAGATCAACAAGTCCCGTGGTGAATCCACACTGTTTTCCTTCACTGGTTTTCAGCGTCTCTTGCGTGAAGTCGAACGCGACAGCTGCTTTGCTTGCAGATGACTAGATCTCCACAGCCTCACCGCCCAATGGCAGAGAGACGGCGCGTTTAACCCTTGCCACCCGAAAGCAGAAGACTCCTGGAGGCTCGCCTTGTGTGTCGCTAAGAGAGTAACCTGCGTGAAAATGGCGACTGGAGAGAGGGCTATGGCTCTCCTGTTTTTGCCATGTGGTTGATATCCTTAGGGCAACATCATGTTGACCCTGGGACAACATTTAAATCAACCAATCAGATTTCAGAAATAAGTTTACAGTTTATTTTAAGTTTAATCTTCCAACCAGGGTTAGGTGCTTCTAGACCATTGTTTTTCACTTATCATTTCCTTCTGATTTTAGGGGTAAGTTATGGTTAGGGTTGGGGTTTGGTGTAGGTTTTATTTATAAAAATGTTGTCCTTAGCCCATTTTGCGTTAGAGGGCATGCCTGCTTTTTGGTAATGTTCTGGAACCATCTGTGAAGGTGTTAAGTAATGTTTGAGTTGAGCCATTCAGGCCCTATTTTTTCATTGATCTGAGATGAAGCAATAAAAATAAAGGTGCTAGAAAGGAGTCTTCAAATGGCCATTTTTAGTTCCCCAAAGAAACTTTGAATCACATTCAAAGTTTGTATTTTTGTGGAACAGAAAGGGTAAGTGAACGTTTTTATAGGACCGTACAGCCCAACAAAGATCTTTAATCTCCACATTTCTGTAGACTCTTTCTTCTGTGGAACACAAAAGAAGATATTTTGAGAAATGTCTCAGTGGTTTTGTGTCCATACAATGGAAGTCAATGGGGGCCATTGTTGTTTGGTTACCAATGCAGTACTTTCTAACAATGTTACCAATGTGTACTTTCTAGCTTCTGCAGAAGCAAGAAAGTACACTGGGAAGAGTTAACAATGAAAGAATTTTCATTTTTGGGTAAACCTTTTTAAGGTAAATAAGTATTTCATGTTCACCCTCATGTTTTCTTGTAACTGTCCCAAGCCCAATGAATGTCTTTAAAGTAGTCATTTCAAAATCAAAATTTATTTTTCTTTAAATTTGTGTGTGTGTTCTGTTTATCTCATGTATCTCTACTGCATGAAACCATGGCACTAGCAACACCAAGGTCTTGGGTTTAAACCCCTGGGAATGCACATACTGATAAAATATTTAAAGCTTGAATGCCATGTAAGTCACTTTGGATAAAAGCATCCAATGGCATAGAAATGACAGCCCATGAGAGATAGTACATAACTTGCAGAATGTTGTATTTATATTTAATGCAATAAATAAGACATTCATTGAAAATTGTATTTACATCAGGAAAAGTTAATACAGTGTATCAGATTTGGCATGTCAAAATCTCGTTCTGTAGTGAATCTCTAGATCTCCTCTTGGTTGTAGCATACCAAAGCCATATCTGCTGGTGTCTACCGACGGCATGGTTGCATCTTCGCACAGTTCCAGATCAAATCGAATCAAGATTGTGAACACGAACCTAAAGAGAATAGAAAATTAGAGAATAATTCCAATAATCATTATTTCAAATTATTTTGCTACAAGATAGGAGTACAAGTATATAAGTAAATCTATGTGACGTAAGTGTAGAATAGCGTCACTCACTCTTTAATTGCGCTAATTGCAAAATCACGTCCCGGACACTTGTTTTCTCCTGTGCCCCAAGGCATGATGGAATACTTTACTCTTCTTCCATCCTTAAAGAAGTCCTTCCTCTCCGTCATGTTTTCATTAAGGAAGCGTTCAAAAATGAACATCTGAAACATCAGGGAAAAACAGGATTACTGTTTGCACGGCATCCTTTCTGACCATTTTGATGATTGTGTTTTTGCATGGAAATGAAACACCTCCTAGCGTTATTTACAGTGCCTGTCTCAATGCACACGATTGATGACACATTGAGAAACGATACGTTACGTTAGTGTGATGTGTTTATAAGACACGTCTGGTGTTCGCTTGCATCGTGCTGTGCTGTTAATCCACTCATTAATAATCAGTGTGCCCGACTTGGAAGCAGTTCTTTAGTTCACAGTGCCAATAAAAAGTGCCATGGTGTGCATTGTTAGCCTTTTGGCTCGCCAAGCCCCATGTAAATGCCGGATGCTACCCCTGTTTACCTTCTTTGCATGCATGACGGTACTCAAATAGTCCATTCTAGATATTTTGCTAGATTTGCCCTTTGACCTGTGCAGCATGTAATTCTATCGCAGTGATGGATGTCAGCAATGTTACATCAACGTCACGTCAAAAAGCTTTTTTGTGAAGAAGCTGTTTGTGAAATAAGTTCTTTGAAAATGATGTGACACTCTATTTATCAGATTTGGTTGGTCGAGTCTTTAAGATTGAATCTGAAATCTGTACCTCTGGCTGTTGGTGGATCTGTGGGTCCATTTGAGGGCTAAGGAAAGGAAAAACACACAGCCGATCGCCCCGCCTGAGTTGGTATTCCTGTCCGTCACTTAAAGAAATCTTTGTATCTTGCATGACTTCTCTAGTGATGAGTGCGGCTGCAGTTAGACGCAGTGTCTCTTTAAGAACACTGTCTGTAAAAATGACATGTTTATTTATTTGTCTTTTCATTTAGTAATTCACTTAATAGAACTTCTTAAATCGGTGTGGAAATAGATATCATATGCAGATCAGATTTATGGCATGTGCTTGTTTAGGAGATTGTGTTCTTGCAGTCTGACACATTTAAATCTCGGGTGATGTCACCTACCAAACACAGGAGTGTGTGTGTCTCTCTCTCCCGGAGCGAGATGCTGCACACTTCTGATTTCCTCTCTGACTGCCCTTAGAGCTTCGGGATGGGTGAGTAAGAAGCCCACGACCCAGAATGCCGCTGGGCCAGCGTTTCCCTGAGGACATCAACATACTTTAAATGACTTGCATTTAATTATAAATCATTTTTATTTTACAGAAACAAATTACAATATAACAAGCTGGAAATGCCAAACTGGGTACTGTGAAAATATGTTATACATTAAAGGGACAGTTCAACCCAAAATAAAAATTCTGTCATTATTTACTCACCCTCAAGTTGTTCTAAATCTGTATGAATTTCTTTGTTCTGTTGAACACAAAATAAGACATTTTGAAGAATGTAGGAAAGCAAACACTTCTTGGCCACCATTGACTACCAAAGTAGGGAAAATAAGTCAAAATAATAGTCAAAAGTGCCCCAGAACTGTTTGCTTTCCTACATTTTTCCAAATATCTTCTTTTATGTTCGACAGAACAAGAAATTTATAAAGCAATTTGTTCCACTATCGGTAGTCAATGGTGGCCAAGAACTGTTTGGTTACAATCATTCTTCCAAATATCTTTTTTTGTGTTCAACAGAACAAAGACATTTTTACAGATTTGGAACAACTTGAAGGTGAGTAAATGATGATAGAATTTACATTTTTGGGCGAACTGTTCCTTTAAGGGTCAACTGTGTGGCGCCATTAATAGATTGCTCTGTTTGTTTGAGAATCTCGACCGGCCCTACATTGGGCTGTTGGCTCAACCAGTTGTTTGAGTTTGAGGTGGGACTCGGTGTTTGTTTAACCAATGACAAACAAAGTGTTTCAAAAACATGTTAGAAAACAATCTTTCTGCAATTCTGTGTGGTAAAACAGCAGATGTTGCACACTGTTTACGGTTAGCTTTGTCTAGTTTAAAAACCCAGCTTGTTTAATTTTCTTAAAGACTCTTAGATAGTGGCTGTCAGCAGACTTGTGAGTCATGTTGATATGTCAAAATGTATTACATTTCATGTAAATATGCAGCAGGGTGTAACCTCAAGTGTAGTGCTTCTTCGAGTCACAGCCATAAGAAGAACCGCAGTCAGTGTGTGTGAAGAAGCAGAAACTCAGTGACAGACGAGGTCAATGAGAGGTGAAGACTTTGAGACAGGCTGTAAATACTGAACCTGTCTGTCAAAACCCTGCTGATACTGTGAGAAAGCATCTAGAAATATTTTATATGAGTGGAAAGTCCCAAGTGCTCTGTTTCTTGTGAAATAATAAATTCCTATTTAATGGAGATCATGTTAATCAGATCATATATGATCGCATCATATTTAAAGGGATAGTTCACCCAAAAATTTTAATTCTGTCATGTTTTACTCATCATCATTTCATTTCAAACCTGTATGACTTTTTTGCAGAACACAAAAGTAGATATTTTGAAGAATGATGGTAACTGAACAACAGGCGGTACCCATTCACTTCTATTGTATTGACAAAGCCAATGCAAGTCAATGGGTACCGCTGTTGTTCGGCTACCAACATAATGCATCCTACATACATACAACATAAAACATTAAAATATATATATATATATCGTGTTCTGCAGAAGAGAGAAAGTCATACAGGTTTGAAATGACAAGAGGGTGAGTAAATAATGACATCAGCTAGTTTCATCAGCAACATTTAAGCACCTGGTTAACAGTTTTATTCATAGCGATTTTTCTGGTTTATGTATGTGGGAATAAAACCTATGACCTTATTTGCTTTGATTTACAAAGGGGATTCAGCATGACAAATAGATTAATCACAGTTTTTTTGTTGAGATTTAAGATTGCATTTTACAGTAAAGTAATATATAATTAAATGTTTTTCTTTTTGTGCTTAGTTATACTGCCCCAATGTGGTTAAACGAAAGCACTGACACCGAAAGTATTGCCTCATTTAGACTGACACTTTAGAAGCGAGGAATTATAGATCCAAAGCAATTATTACGCTAACTGTACCTTGTTGCATTTCTTTTTATTTTACATTTAGCAGACACTTTTATCCAAAGCAACTCACGTTGCAGTCAAGCCAGACAATTGAAAGTCTGAACTCGCAACCATGTTCCACCAGTTTAGCAACAGGTAATGTTTTACATTCTGTTCCTGGTTTATCCAATCTGCATGTAATTTAATCCTTTAAACTCATTTCAGATTCTATGCGGGAACAAAAACTCCTTTGTATTCTTTTTATAAATAACAGAGGAAAACATTGTGTAAGTGTGTTTTAGCCTCAGGCTGTGGAGTCTCAGGTGTGCTTTGGGCAGCTTGTCAGATTTCCTTTCATGTGGCCAACTGTACTCTGTAAGTGCAAACCACATATTTGTGCATTCCAGAGCTGTCATGCTCTTTTGTTTATGCTAATATCTCATACGGCACCCTCAAACAGCCTAGGGCTGTCGCGATAAACCGACAATAAATATCACGTGATTTATGCACAGCTTTTGAGTGAAGTACGGGAAAATGCTGCTGCATCCGAAAGCCAGAGGGCGCGCTCGTGCGGAAACTCCAAATACGCACTGCAGAAGAAGACCATAACACGTTCTAGAATCTAGGAAACGCCTATGGACATCTTTTTATCACTGTTACTCAAGCCTCATCAGGTATTTTTATGATAATAAAGTATATTTATAATCATCATGTTTGACGGGCGTTGCTTTTTCAAATGGACATTATAAGCGACTCAAACTCGCACTGCTTTTAGATCGAGCAGAATTTCCTACTGATCCCAGACACGTGCTTCACGGACAAGCTACGCATAAAAAAAACCAACACATTGCATATCACAGCCAGCTTGATTTCAATAGGATTTCGTGGTATCACGATAAATTATCGTGCAGCCCTACAAGGTATTAGTGTGCCATCATCAGAATGTCTAGTAGTAGTTTTGAGTGATTAAATAGTAAGTGAGTCGTACAAAAATGTATGATTAGAAAGCAATAATAAAGCTCCACCCCTAACCCCGCCTACCGTCACTGGAGCGAGAGCAGATTGCGCTTAAACATACAAAAAAGATTTGATATTAAAATTGTAAAATAACGATTTGCCATGATATTGTTGATATTTCAGGTTTTGGTTCAATATAAATAATTATATACATGATATTATTATATTCATAGATCAATTGTTTGAACCAAGTTGGTTCAGCAAACTACTTGATGACGCCACACAGGTGGTGGAGTAATGACGTCTACTAATAAATACGTTCAGATCGAATTCATGACAAATTCTTGCTGTAAATAACACACGTTGCATTTAAGGCCTACTTTTGTTATCCCGTTTTTGTGATCTACCGTTTTATTTCACGATATTTCATTCGTTTATAAGTTTCCTCCTACGTCATTCCGCCAAGGGATTCCCCGGGGTCCTAGAGCACGCAAGGGCACACGCATGCGCTCTTTTAAAAAAAATGACTTCTATTTTCTTGACAAACTAAAAGATGTAAAATTGAATTTGTATATATTTAGAATGATGGATATGGAATGCACTGCATGTTGCTTGCTTACTTTGATCAAAAGCTTGATGCATGTAAGTCTACATGTCATAATAATAAAGAACGGAAAGATTGCTTCTAACCACAGCTCAAGACCTGTAGTTCCAACCACGCAACTTTGCGATGCTGCTTGCGATTGATCGTTGGAACGATGGTTTTGGGAAACACTTAAATCGTTAAACTATGCTGGAACGACAGAACTTGCGACCATAGTTGGCTAACAATGCTTTTGGGAAATGCGCTAGTGGCTAGTAATACAATTTATTTTATATTTAATGTAATTTATATTAGTATTTTATTGTATATTTATTTTATTAAATTAAATTAAAACTACTCAACAGTTTTTGATTCGCTAGTAATATGACAATTTATTTTATATTTAATTTATATTAACAGTAACTTATATTAGTATTTTATTGTATATTTGTTTTATTAAATTAAATGAAAACTACTCAACAGTTTTTGATTCTTTGTCGAGGTACCGGAAGTTAAGTTTGGGCCACATAACATTTGTTTATGTTGTTACCACTGAAATCGTCTATAGGCCGTGCAAAAAATATTTTGCAACATGAAAGCGTATATATAAAAGTGAGAGAGACAAATAGAAAAGGGAGGGACTCACTTGTGTGACCCATAGCTGAAGAAGCATTGCTTTCCTCTGAGTCTCAGAGTCCAGGCCTTCCTCCTGAAGGTGTTGTATGAAGCTCTGAAGCCACGACAGGTCCTTTGCATTTCTGTCTGCGCTTGCTGGAGTTAAGAGTTCCCACAGCCTCCCTTGCGCCGAGTTTGCCACTTTTGTTTCCTCTAATGAACGTGTGAATATGCACAAAGTTTAGAAGAAAAACAAGAAATTTTGATTGACAAAGACAATAAACCAAGTAATCTCAAATGAACCTGCCTTTGTTCTGGGTGCCTCTCGCCAGTTTAGGTAAAAGCTTGTCGAACCGGCGGAACTCCTCATAAATTTCTGTTAGCTCAGCACTATTGTTCTGTGTGCCAAACACAGTGAGATAGGCAGCCCTGCGGAGACAGAGACAGATGAAAAGCGAGAGGTATGAGGATTTACATGAAATTTAACACTAAAAACCCCAAAACTGTTTTGTACACTAAAGCAGGTTTTTCCTGACTGCTAAATCTATCACACATATTCTGGTTCCTTTTAGTTTAACTTCAGGTAGCGTCACAGATGTCAGACATTACAGCATGACCCAAGGGACGCTAGACAGACTAAAGGCATCTTATGGAGACATAAACATGAATATGCAAAATACAATGATGTCAGAGTTTACTACCTTAAATGAATAGTTCACCTTCAAAATGAAAATATTGTCATCATTTTCTCACCTTGTTGTCATTTTAAATCTGTGTAATTGTCTTTCTTCTACAAAACACAAAAGAAGATATTTTGAATAATGTCGGTAACCAAAAACTGTCCCCATTGACTTCTATTGTTTGGCAAAACCAATGCAAGTCAATGGGGACCAACGTTTTTCTGTTACCAACATTTTTCAAAATGTCTTGTTCTGCAGAAGAAAGAAAGTCATACAGGTTTAAAATGACAAGAGGGTGTAAATAATAACAGAATTTTCATTCCTCATTTAAATAGCAGTCTGAGGATTGTATAGTTCAGAGGTTACAGGCATACCTGAAAAGCAAACTATAACAAAAACTAAAGAGTCCATCTTTTTTCCATTCGGCTGTGTTGAGGCCTGTTTCTGGAGAGGTCAAAAGCAGCTGGAGGTTGTTGTGCATTGAGCTGCGCAGTTGGGTTAGACCGGTCCCTTGAAAATGTCTGCTCAACACACACACACACACACGCATGCACGGTTTAGTGAGAATGAATTTATCATACAGAAATGAAAGTGATACTGTATGCATGGATCAGAACAATACATGTGTGCTCTGTTCCTCTCAGATTTTGGGTTGTGATTGGGCAGATACAGGTCGAAGATTTTCTTCATTAGGAGCTTTGCATAGCCGGTCGCATCCAGAGAGTAGTCATCCTTCAGGACGGTCTCATAGCTGTTTGAATCCAACAGAACTGTGACGTATTTTCCGGCCACACACACCTGGTTGAAAGCACATTAGTCAGGTTAGTGCTAAAAATAATAAAGGTGTTTTTAATGTAGAAATAAAGATATTACACTAAGTTAGCTCGATATTGTAGAAACTGACGGAAGCTATTTAACATAAGATAAACACATGAGAATCAGATAACCGTCTGCAAACTTTAAAATTAAATGTCTGGTGCTATTGTGACTTGTCCACTGGGATCCAATAGTCAGTTTTGTTGTCCTGTAGAGGACTTCTGAGACGATAGCAATACTTGTACTATAATAGGAGCTTACCGTAAAGATGTCTCCGTGTTTCTGTTTCATCCGTGTCAGGAATTTAGCGGCATCTTTTCCGAACTCGAGTGCATGGCCAAGCCATGGGATTATCCCATTATCAAGAGGAGGTTCATTTCTTTGTCTGAAAACAGGTAGACATTAGCTTGGTGAATATATACACCTGAGCAACGTTTTTAGGTTTCAGGCATAAAATGAGGTTTTCTCATGTTTCCAATTTGTTTTTCAAATTTTTAAAGTCAATAAAAATCATCTGTTTGTTAGTGGCATCAAATATTTTATTGACAACAACTTACAATAACATTACTAATGCATAACATGAGCCAAGACATATACAATGTATTTTACTGCATTTATTAATCTTGTTTTATTAGTGTTAGTTGTTCATTGTAACAGTTGTTCTTTGTTTGCTAATTTTAATTTACAGATACACGTGATTTTAAAATGTACTATGTTGAAATTAGCATTTACAAAAGTTAACGAATGCTGTAGAAACATTGTTCATTGTTATCACATAAAAAAATGCAGACAAATGAAAACAATAGAAACCTTGTTTAAAGTATTAACAATATATTTTATCCTGTAGTTTCTGTATTTTTAAAGATCTAGCAACACATTTGTTAAATCGCAAATAGTGTTACCTCCGGCGTCTTGAGTACATCAGCAGAAGTGCGATGAGTCCCAGCAGAAGAGCAGCCGTCCAGAACATGACGAGTGTCTGTGTGAGCAGAACCGCTGGTTTCAGCGCTCATATACTCCTCTGTAACAAAAGTAAAACTACGTCAGTGCTTATTACGAAACACACAGCTACGACAAAGCAGAAGGGAGCGGGCGTGTCTTCTGCTTAGATCAAATTCATGACATTCAGCCTGAGCGTTTCAGTTTTAGAAACAGCATGAAAGTTAGTCATGATGACTTAATATGATAACACATAAAGATACACCGTGTAAAAAAGTTACTATGGTAACTTGATCATAAAAAACATAAAAGATAACATCTGAAGTCGTTTAAAATCAGTTTTGTACAGTAGATCAAAACATCTTTGGCCGCATATTAATTCTTTGTATAATGATATTTTCATTATTGTAAAACCAAAAATGTATAAAATAAAACACAAAATGAATGAGTGAGGTCTTTTGACGTTTTTGTCTCGAGGGGTGGAAAATGCAGAAGTCACACAATATCTTTAGCAACATTTCATGACACTCTCAAGAATATGAGATATCAAATGTTGGAAAGCACCTCCACATACTCCATATTTTTTACATGAACTTATAGGCACTGTTTACAAATATGTGCTGTTATATCTTTATTTAGGGAATATATTCATTACACTCTAGTTTTAAATATGTGGAGAGATATTGTCCATCTCTCTGAGTTTTCCTGAGAAATCTTTTGTTGTGAACCATGTTAGGTATTTGTGTATAATGGTTTCATTACTCATGCATTTTTTGGAGATTATAGGTGTATGTGCTGGTTTATTGTCCTACATTTCTGATGACGAAGAGGAAGTCATTTTAGATATAAAGTTTGATAAATGCCGCTGATCGATGTCATTTAAATGTAGGAAGGGAGCCTATGTCCTAATTGGTGTCTTATAAACTGAAAGTGAATGGGGACTAGAAGTGGTGAACCTCCAAAAAAGGGAAAAAGCACCATGTAAGCCTTTTTTAATTGTGAGCTAAATTTGTACTCTTTCAAAGCCACAATAGTGACTCATCTTAAAGCATGGTGATAACTACACCAAAGGTTATTTACAGTATGTGATTTGGTCAAATGTGTATCATAGGACCTTGAATGCATTTTAAAAGTTCTACTAAATGCATAAATATTAAACTACAACACTTTTGTGTAAGTGATTTAAGTCATTATGCACTTGAAATCTGGCCTTGAAAATCCTGCTTGACAGCTGAGGTCACCATTCAATGCCATTGTATGGAAATGAGCAAACTCTGTTACGTGTAATGCTCTCATTCTTCATTCTAGCTTTATCTGCTGTAAGACAGAAAAAAGGAAGTCAAGCAGGTTTCGTAAGACACTAGGGGTGAGTAAATGATGACAGAGTTGTATTTTTGGATGTTTGACATGTGACTGTGATGCAGAAAAGTTTGAAAAAGTGAGTTGAAAATGTTTTTGCACTTTATTCAATGAACTGGATGGAAATCGTTGCATGAAACAATCCATAAGGGGGCGGCTGAGCCTTACTTATGTTGAGTTTCATATTCAAGCCTCTGCTAGTTTTGCTGCTTTATTCATTTATTCAAATGTTTCATATTGCATATTTCAATCTTTAAATGGTCGATTTGGGATGAATGGACTGCATTTGTACAGTTTAAATTGTGTTATTTGTTTTATGAAAATTGGGACTCACTGTAGTGGCCAAATGTGATGTCCAGCTTTGTGATGTTTCATTTACAGCCCTCCTGCAGAGGTCACGCTGTTTTGGAGGATGGGTGGATAGTTAGTTACAAAACATAAGGAAAGATTATTTTTGTTATTAACTTTGTGGCCGTTCTTTAACATCTATCACCAACGTTTATATTGGCATGTTTTATTAAAGTGTCATTTTATGTGCTCTATTAAATATTTAATATCCCTTAACACACCTAAGTAAAGGAGGAAGTAATCCAACAAATAAATCTCTGATATAATAATTAAATACACTTTTTATTAAATATATCCCTGTGAATGCATGCACACAATGGAACACTTTCATCCAGTGCATTGGCCATGATAGAGTATTGCTGAATATTATAAAACCTTTTCTCAGCTTTCCAGCCAGACAGGTTTGATGAGTCTTTTAGTTTTGATTTTGAACATAAAATAATAGGGTAAAATAAAAATGTACAAAAATACATTTGTAAGGTTTTACAAAACTATTGACAGTGCTCTTTCATTTTCATTTTGGATAAAAGCGTCTTGCCAAATTAATGAATGCAAATGTACATATTTGGACAGCTTCTTGTCAAACTTGATAAAACTTGATGTGCATAGTTAATGTTATGAACTACATCTGTGGTAACGCTGCACTTTTGTAACCTCAACAAGAAATTACTTTATCTATTTACAATAAAACAGTGATTGGGATTAACTATTAAAAATCTATTAAACGAAAGCAAATTGATGTTAATTCACATTAAAGGTCATGCATAATTTTGGAAATGCACTTGTTTATATAATTTCTTTCTTGTGCAATTAAATTGTATCTGTTTACTGAAGTGCATCAGTATTTGGGCTGCATGTGTCACTCTGTATTCTTGTCACTGCTGCTTTTAGGTTTCTAAAGTTTTGACAGAGTCATTTCATAAAGAGAGAGTCAGTGTAATGTGCCAAAGTGTTTCAAAGGGCTCTTAATTATGTCTGAGAGTAGCAATACCCAGTAGAGGAATGAATGCTGACACAACATGCCATTATTCCTATAGTATCTGTTCAAGCAGATGTTCTTATACTCAGTAAAATGCCTCGGATACGACTGTAACCTCGGTTCCCTGATGGAGGGAATGAGACGTTGTGTCAAGACAGAACGGGGTTTTAACTTGAGAACCCATCATCTCTGATTGTACTTTTAAAAGGCCAATGAACTTGGCGAATGGCATGGCATGCCAGTCCCCGCCCCGTGCATAAGGGTATAAAAGGAAGATGGCGTGCCCATTAGGGATGTAACGATTCACCATGAGCCGGTTGAAAATCGGTTATAATTAGTGACGATTCAAATCGGTTGAGGTGTAAACTGAATAGCAATACATTTTTTGAACAGCAGGGGCCGCTATTTTCACTGCAAATCTAAACGTGGACATGCTGATATTTCTTAAATGCAAAAAAATCCAAGAAAAACTCAGACAGTATTAGTTTGTTTATATTAAAGAGACTTTTTCTATTATTAATTTGTTATAAAATTGCAGTTTAGTTTTGTTATTTGAAATAAAACATTATTTTATTATACAAAGAAACGTGAAGCATTTAAGAAATAATGCAAGGGAAGTTGTTCATTTCTAATTTGTTTCAACTCATTTTGTAAAAATAAATCGTAAATCGTGAAAAAATCGCATCGTAAGATCAGAATCGTGACTCGCATCGCATCGTGAGCTGAGTGAATCGTTACATCCCTAATGCCCATTCATTCACCCACCTTTTGAGCTGAGGAACCTGAGAGGCATCTCCCAGTCGCTGCAGCGGACGTCGAAGCGTTGTGGCATGAAGGATGTGGCATGTGTTCCCTTTCTGTCGGTCTCTCGACGTTGTGTCGAGACAGAATGTTGTCCCTATACGAAACAGCACGGCGCTGAGCCGCGTCATGACTTCCAGAGGAGCGACACTGACTGGCCTGGGCGAGTCACAAGTGAGCGCTGCTGCGAATCGTAACCCTCCAGTGGTGTAGTAAGGCATCAGTTCGAGTGTGTCAACGACGAGAGGCTCTTACCAACAGCCGTACAGGCGGTGGCCTTCCTAGAGACGAGATAGCCGCACGGGAGATCTCATGGGAGTAGTAGTGCGGGGCCCCAACCAGGGGTGCACAGAAGCGGTGGAGTCCACCGAGGGGAGGTCACAGGTTCACCAACAGGGAAACCAAGAGTGAGGAAACGTTAGACGGGACGACCCAAGGGGGAAGTCACTGCATGTGGAGCCCTAGCTCAGGGGTTCACGTCGTGAGGGATAACTCTGCCTATACTGGGCTTGGTATACGGGCCGCTCCGCCTCGCTCGTAAACCAAAGAAGTGCTTAGTGATGGATGGGATGCTTGTACTTCGCCTGGTGGGGAACGTAGGGAAGCTGAATAGCGCACTGACTCGCCTGATGAAGGGAGAAGGCGCTTTGCAGGCGTACGACCACCGAAGGTGCAAAATTGTTGGGTGTTACCCAACCCGCAGCTCTGCAATGTCTGCCAGAGAGGCGCCCTGAGCCGGTGACCATGAGGAGGCTACACCCCGGGTGGAGTGAGCTCTCGCTGCAAGTGGGCAAGGGAGATCATGGGACCGGAACGCCAGAGTGATGGTGACCACGATCCAGTGCGCCAATCTCTGTTGGGGACAGCTCTCCCCTTGTGCTGTCCTCCAGAGCAGACAAAGTGCTGCTCAGAGCTTCTGAAGCTCTGCGTGTGGTCCAAGTAGAGGTGCAGGGCGTGTACTGGACACAACACGGCAGGGGTGGGTCTTCCTCCTCAGGGGGGAGCGCCTGCAAGTTCACCACCTGGTCCCTAAAGGGAGCAGTGAGAACTTTGGGCACGTAGCCGGGCTCAGAACCATGTGGGAGTCGCCCGGCCCGAACTCTAGGCACTCGTTGGACAGAGAGAGCGCATGCAGATCCCCTACCCTCTTGATGCAGGCAAGCGCCACTAGGAGAGCCGTCTTCATCGTGAGATGAAGTATAGCGGCTTCTCCCGGGGGCTCAACGGGGCCCTTCTCAGGCCCTCGAGGACCACGCTGAGGTCCCAAGAGGGTACGGAGCGCAGATGGGGAGAATTCAGCCTCCTCATGCCCCTCAGGAATCTGATGACCAGGTCGTGCTGACCGAGACTTACCGGCAAAAAGCGTGTGATGTTCAGCGATGGCAACATACACCTTGAGGGTGGAAGGGGAGAGGTTGCTCTCTACCTTTCCTGGAGGACAGACAGTACGACACCGATCGCACAAATCTGCGGATCTTCTCGCAGGAAGAACACCAGCATGAGAAGAGGCGCCACTTGTAGGCATACAGGCGCCTAGTGGCTGTAGCTCTGGCCTGAGTGATAGTATTGCAGGTTCAAGTCACTCAGGATCTCCTCATCCCGTCCAGGAGCCAGACATGGAGGTTCCAAAGGTCTGGTCTCGGGTGCCAGACCATGCCCTTCCCCTGAGAAAGAAGGTCCTTCATCAGGTGAATCGGCCAGGGGGAGTCGTCGTCAGAAGCGTCAGCTCTGAGAACCAAGTCTGGTTGGGCCAATAGGGCAAAACTAACAGGATTTGATGCTCCTCTTCCCTGACCTTGCACAGGACCTGACCTTGCACAGGACCTGTGCAAGGAGGCTCACTGGGGGCAAGGTGTACTTCCTCTTGTCCGCGGCCAGCTGTGCGCTAAGGCGATCTCACAATCAGAGATGATAGGTTCTCAAGTTCAAACCCCATTCTGTCTCGACACAACGACGAGAGACCGACAGAAAGGGAACCATGATAGACTTTAAAACTCTTATTGCTTTATTGTTAAGATATTATTCAAGATATTTGAAATATAATTTTATTAAATTATATATATTATTTGAAAAATTCATTTGCAAAAATGTATAACTCTGTTTTTAAAAGTTTTAAATTTAAAAATCATGTTTGTTTTTGCATTCCAAGTAATATCAACTCAAAATCCAGCTAACTAACACAATAGAACACAATAAAAGCTTGATAACACAATAAAAGATAGATTTTTGTTTTTGAAAATAGTAAAAAATATATTTTTTTCTCTTTTTGCAAATGAACACTTCATTTCATGCTGAAACATGAAAATAGTATCTAGAGAACTTTTAGTCATTATCATTTGGAATTAGATATAATCCAGCTACACCCTTTCAAAAACATAAACAAGAATTTACTTGCTACCTGGTTTAATAATATACACAGAAAGTTTCAAGTTTTGGATCTTTCAAATGTCCTCACTCTGCAACAACAAACAGTAAACTTACTTTTAAATAAACAGAGAATGTAATTGGCAGATATGCATCTTGTAGACAATAAAATAATTTATATTTGTCAAAGCGGTGGCCTAGAAAGTTTTAAGCTTTCAGATCCAAAAAAACAGATAAACTAAATCAATTCCACTCCAGGCCCAGACAGTTACTAACTGATATAAATAGCAAATTGTAAACTTGTTCAGTTCACAGAACAAATTTTTACAGTTTTATACAATTAAACTGTGTTGAATTCAATACACTAATAATTATTAGTTTATTTATTCATTTATAACTTGAACATATTAACATCATATAGCAAATTCTACTGTACATTGTTTAATTTATTGAATTATTAATATATTTAAGTATGAACTAATTGTAATTAAATAAACATACAATTATTAATGCTTAATCATTTACTGTTTATTAATAATTGTTAATAACTGTTTATAAATATTGTTAAATACTTCATTTTTAAGTGAATTGTATTTTTTGTTTATCACCTCAAGTCATGAGCCATAGAGTATGTGATGTGAGTTTAATTATCTGTCAACTCCCTTAGTATGGTCAACAAGGACAGCTCATCATGTACTTACATGAAAACCTGGGAGTGGAGCATAACAACATGACAGAAATGCTGTTCACGCCTCTGCTCTTCACATGCCCTCCAACTTTGAGCTTTGTCCAAAATATTATTATAACGCTGCATTATATTGGCATCTCTCCAACTAATGCAAGACCAATCAAGTTTCCCATCTCTCAGGTATTCCCAAACCGTAAATACGATTTCTGCAGTTTTCCAACTGTTATCATTCAACAATGCCATTTGTGGTTAAATAACAATTCCTGTTGGTTTTTAAGTCAGACTAACTGGATATTAATGCATGTTAGTGATTGTCTGACTATGAGTCTGTAAGACTCACATTGCATTTTAATTACTTAAAAAAAAGCATTTTCACCTCATTAATTTCAATTCATAAATTCAATTTGTGCATTGAAGTTGGCATGCAGGCAATAAAGCAATTACACATCTCATTTACTTAGAAAAAACCCAATGGTTATGGCTGTTAAATTCAACTCTTTAGTTAAGGAGATTAATTGAATTTATGTTATTTAAACATTACCCACAGTCATTTTGTGTTATGCCTGTTGGCTATTTAAAGGAGCTCTTCCCTCTATAGCTTCACACTTTAATGGAAAATCAACACTATAAGGAAATCATGCTTGTCCACGTTAACATAATTTGTTTTCTCTTTTTAAGATGGAGCTGAATGTTCACAAAATGAATCGCGGTTAAATATTTGATTTGATTGACATCCCTATAAATTATCTGTAAATATGACAAACATTTAAAACACACGACACATGCCATTTAAACACCTAGTTCTCAAAGGGCGTGAAAGAACATTTTCTCATTAGATGCAAGTATAGGAAATCTGCCTGAGGATAAAAGAACAGGGCACTGGTCTTTTGATCCTGCTAATTGAATCAATGGACACAAGAAATGGGGAATAAATCTGATCTGATAAATTCTGTGGGAGAAATGTGGCCATTTTTACCCTGAGAGAGCTGGAGATGCTTGAATGCAGATGAATTGATAACATCTTAGAATGAGCACACAATCTTCCCCTTATGAAGCCATAGATAGTTCTCGTCTTTTGTTAATGATATAATATGTATTGCTCACCCTCAAGCCACTCTTATGTTGTTCCAAATCCATGCATGTACAGAATACGGCATGACTTTCTTTGGTCTTTCTCTGAAAAGAAATTTCATTTTCAAATCAAACATTTTTCTAGTAAGTGTAGACTTTTATCGCAGCATAGGACAATTGATGGAAAAAAACGAAAACATCCACATCCGAGCCATATTTTCTTCTCAGTTTGCCAAGATTATATAATGTCATAAACCTACCATTTCAAACTGTCTCACGCATCTTCCTTTCTGCCGCGAAGCAGTGTATCATTACTTCCGCTAGCACTCCAGTTCATAAGGTGGCGGTAATGCACCTATAAGCTGATTTGCCAACCGCCAGTAAAACTCAAGAAGAAGAAGTTACTTCCGCTAGCGCCTCAGAATGGAGTTTACCAAGTGGCTTGCACATCTGCCACAAATACTAGATGATGTACAACGTCTTGCAGACAAATTTTCGCTAACGACAAGATCAAAGCTAGGGAAAGGAAACAAATTCTTCGTTGAACAGTACCTGTTTGATTATGAAGGTAAGTGTTTTGTTTTCTTTTTGTGTTAGCGAAGGTGCTAGGATAAGTACTTGAATACGTGTTCTGTCAGTTTTTTTTCTCACTGATGTTAAATTCCAGCGCGACCGCAAAACGGAAGTTCTTCTTCTTCTTCTTCTTGTTTGTTGCAAGACGGATGTTAAGATACACTGCTTTGCAAAAAGGCGGAAGTTAAGTGACGTCATTGTGAAAAGGGCATATAGGATCACAGCATCCAAAAAGCTCCATTATTTTAATTATAAACAAAAGGTTTTTAGATCGCCAACCTGTTGAGATCATTACCATTATCTCGGAAAGCTGTTTCCATTCCTGAAAGTGTTTCTTCTGAAAATCTTTATTATTGGGTTTCATTGGTGTTTCTTAGCAAAAACCATATGGTTTTTCTATTAGAGAAAATGCAAGCAGTGTTCAGGTAAGAAATCCGCTTATTACTTGTTACTCAACTTTCATTCAAGATAAGATTCTTTATCTTTATTGTTTTTACGGTTCGAAGAAGATGTTTAACAAGGAAAGGAAAAAAGTTGGACATTTAAGTCAATGTTGTTTTAGGAGGCTGTTTGAGGCTAGAGAGATGCTTATTGTTCAAAGCCGAATGTTTATATTACATGTCCTCTTATTGTCCGCGATTTGTGATATCATTCATAGCGTGGCAAAGTAAAATGGGGTGTGACAAGTAATAGCTTTATACGTTAAACACGTACTGTGAGTTTGGGGGTTTAAAACAACCCGTCCTGACATATCTAGTCCATCTTTCTGTGAGGATGGTCCACTGGCCTCTCTGCTTCACAATTGGCTTAATGAGTGTGTGACATTTTCATGATAAAACGTCTGCTGCAATTTTCAGCTATTTTTGATTTCCCCCCTTTATTTCCTAACCTTTCATGCAACTTATCTTTTTCACTTTACCAAAAAGTATCTTTTCCTTAGTCATATTTTAATGTTTTGTTGTCTTCATGTGCTTTTTTTATTTTAATTGAATATGACTGAACAAGATAACTGTAAGATACTTTAGAAGCAACGGGGATTGCCTAAGGGCCATTACTGGACTGCTCATAAGGGTAGAAAAAATAAATTGAACTATATATGCCTGTGTTACCCGTCATCATTTAATCGCCCTCATGACTTACTTGCTTCTGTAGGCCATTAAAGGGAAAGTTCACCCCAAAATAATCATTTACTCAACCTCAAGTCGTTCCAAACCTGGATAATTTCTTTGTTCTGATGAACACAAAGAAAGATATCTGGAAGTGACAGTTCTGAGGCACCATTGACTACCATAACAGAAAAAAATATTGTATTTTTTTGTTCTATTGAACACAAAATAACATATTTTCAAGAATCTAGAAAAGCAAACAGTTTTGGGGCATCTTTGTCTACCATGTTATTTTTTACTACTATGGTAGTCGATGTCCCAGAAATGCAATATTTATCATTATTTATTTAGTGAAGGGCGAAGTAAAGTAACTCCGAGATCAAGCACAAACTCTTGTCACAGCCAACAGGGACACAAACTGTTATTGGAACCCCACTGGAACAATGGAATGGATACACAAATGGCTTAAACACACAGAAATCTCGGCAGATAACAAGACAGAAACAAGAAGCACCAGAAAACCAATTAAAACGTGAAACGGAGAGAAGAGAAAACAGGCGCACAAAAGATGTCAATTTTTCATACCGAACGATGACCATAACTGGCAAGATAATGATTTTACTTGTTTCTCACATAAATATAACATATGGCTATCTATCACATAGCGGACTTGGAATATAATGCTTGGTTGTAAAATGCTTGTATGGTCTTTTTTGTCCTTTGTAGACCTGTTCCACGTCCACTTTCATCATAGACAAGATAGCAGCTTACTGGATTTGAAGTAAATGAACAGTAAGTCCTGCCTCTGTAGTAATTATACTGTCATTTCTCAACGCTTCTTCCTCCAATTCAAGTGCATATAGATTTCTGTATTGTAATGATGTTATTGTGCTCTGCAATAGCAAGATATGGCCCATGAAATCCCGGTTTCAGGGAGGAGAATGACGTGTCTACAAGTAACTTGGTTAAAATGTTGCCATGAATCAAAGAGAATTCAAATGTCAACTGGGTTGTACGAAGCTGACACAAAGATTGAGCCTTATATGACATTGCATTTTTATAACCTTATAATGCTGCTTTAATGCTGCTTTATAACCTTATAATAAAGCAAAATGCTGCTTTTCATGGGATTCAGACTGGGAATTCTATTGAAGATTTTATTTATTTGTTTGTGTTGTTGTTATAGAGGCTCTGTGTTGCCACGTCTGTTGATATAGTTTTCGTTTAGGTACATTTTGAACTTATTTGACCACAGCTCCTGCCACACATGATTCTAAGCAGAAAATAATTCAAACACAGAGAGCACTTTTTGTCCTGGTTTTCCACATGACCACAAACCTATAGACCAGAATGTGGTTGTGCGCTTTTAAAAAGGTTCACGTTTAAGACAGTCAAATCAAATCACACCTCTCCTCCTGCGTTTATCTGATTAGCGTACCTGTGGTTTGACGCATGCTGCAAAACAAAAGCAAATCAATTGAACAAAAAATGCTGATTGGATGTCTGAAAGAGCGTTTGTCGGATCGTAATTGCCACATCCACGTTGTCATTTCTCAAAATAAAGACTGGCGCAGCAGTTCATTTTTCTAATTGAGAACAAAATAAACCAATATAAGCAAATTCAAATGACAATCACTCAAAAAAAGATTTTTGCTGCTTGTTCAATTTACTTAACTTGCTTAAGTTAAATCAGCACAACTTTTGGAAAATTTGGTCACAACATGATTTTTTTATGTTTAGTCATATAACTGAATCCATTCATGTTGGGACAACATAAAGGAGTTGTGTTGTGTTAACATAAAACAGTTACAATTGGGCAGAGGATTTATATTTCCCAGCATACTTTGCATATAACTGCATTTTGAGAGTTATTTTCATAAATAAGTGTTATTTTATGCATTTTTCAGTTACAAAGAAACACTTGTTCGTGTTTAATGTTCATTTATCTTTAAGGTTTTGAAGAGTTTGTTATATTTTTGAGTTTTGTGGTTACCATTGTTCAGAAAAGCGTTGCCTTTGGTTAGCGGTTACGATCCTTTATTTGCATTTATGTTGAGTTCTACTAACTCAATATCTTCTTATTGAAGTTAAATGAAGTAATGTCTAATTAATGTTAAAAATGTATAATATAAAAAAATCGTGAGTGCTTTGAAATAATCTAATTGATAAAATTAGGTTTTTTATATTGGTTTTATGTAAAATATGCATGTATATGACACATAAATTAATTTAATCAAGACTACTAAAAAAATTAAGTTCATACAACAAGATTATAAAGAATCGTTTCAAACAAATTAGATTTTGTTGGAGAAATGTAATTCAATTTCGTGGAAAAGTTTTCCTTAATTTAATTAAGTTCGTTCAACGACTTTTTTTTTGAGTGTAGAAACATATCTTACAATAACATTCATCACAGACCTTATGTTTCTGGTCACGAATCCTAATCATGCAAAGCTGTGAATATCATCATTACAGTATATAGCAATACTTCATCTCACTTTAAAACCTCACTTCCACATGTACAATTTGCATCCCAGACAGCCAGAACGCATGTAAAACGAGTACAAATTTACTTTAATATCTTTTCATAACCTAGGTTAAAGCGTTTCGAGCATTATGCATGCATGCATAGCTTTCTGATTGTGCGAACAGACATCGGACATCCAGAACTCAGCGCGTCGTCCTCAGCAGGCCGTGTAGGGCAGTGAATGATTACCACGGCACACTGCTGAGAAGCAAACCGCATGTCTCTTCAAGGCAGTGTAGGGAACAACAGAATGAGAAGGCAGAAGCTGTGAGATATACCATTATCTGAGCAATGTTGCTGCATAGTACACCTCGATCGCCCGCATCCTGCTAGGTTTTCTGCAGAGTGCATGTAATTTTGTATTGGAAAAATGTATTTGACGAAAAATATTTGAGTTCATGCTGAATCTTTTTCTGATTGCAGACTTGGAAACATAGTCGAGCCTGAAATGCTCACTTATGACACTTAGTATTAAGAGAAAAACGTTCTATTTGCTTTCCATAATCTCATTGCTGTCTAAAAGAATGAAAGGAATCTAATTCCTTTCTTCGAGTTGCTTTAGATTCTCCAGTTTTTAATTACATTAGGAAAATGACAGACAAAAATGTTTTGCAATGTCACACTTCACTCCCTATCACAAACTAATGTTGAGCAGGTGTTTCCATGTCAGCATGCTTGAGAACATAATTGGCTGATCGCGGTTGCCCCGGGTGACGCTGTCAGGTGGGCCGATGACTCAACGTCACATCTCTCTCTCTCTCTTTCTATATTGCACGTCTCTCAATTCATTTCTTAAACCATAAAAGAATGACCTTTGCTTTAAAAGATTGAGATTAACTCAATTCTAAACCCATTTTTATTGAATTAGTCAGAGGGATAGAGTGTAAAGGTAGGCAATGGATTCATTTTTAAAACTCGATTTAAAAAAGCATCACCAAACAGTTATCCGAACTTTAATAAAGATTAATTTATTGGAAAGGACAACCTTTCAAAATTATTATGCAACAGGGCATATTTAGGCATGCTTGCGTTGCCAGACTATTGTTTAAGACATAAAATACATTAGAAAAATAATTTTCAATACTTTTAAATGACTGTAAATGACGATTGATGCGTATATAGACTTTTTAGACATAAGACATAAGGTGTGTCCTTGGATAAGAAACATCAAGTGGTCTAAAAAATGTAATTAAATATTTGTGATAAAACTGCTTTTGTCACTATACGATGGAAAAAACTTCGCCACAATGCCAAATTGTTGAATTAAATTGAAATGATTGAAAATGATCCTAAATGGCATCTAAACCAGCAGAGATTTTTTTAATCTCTGTTCTGCTGTGAAGCATGAGATATTATTTAAATCGCAAAGATTTTATATAAAAGGCAAAGGCTGCACATATGCACATTCAACATGCTTGAGCGTTTCCATGCACACATTGTAAGTAAACAGTGCCGTTCTCCCATTGCCCACCACATCATGCATGTCCCCCATTGTTTCTCTTATGGAATTATGTATAGATGATGGAAACAATTGAACGGGTCACATTGTTTAACAGTCAACCCTTTTTCATTTCCTCTGAGCAGAAGGCTTATGGTGTGAAGTGCCAGTGCAGTTGTTTTTCACAGATACGGCCAGAGATAAGGAGCGGATTGTAATATCTTTGTTATTGGCCGCCTAGGTTCCTCCAAGACGTCTTGCATGCTAAACAGGGCTGAATGTATCTGTGGTAGGCAGGCTCTTGAGGGGATATTTATCCTGACTCCGCCCCCTTTTGTTTAAGGCTAGTTAATGAGATGTCAACACTGTTATATTGACAAAGAACCCTTATGGGCGACGATGTTTGGATGATGGATTGCAATGGTTGCTATAGGGCTTTATTAATCTTCCCCATGTCATGCAATAACTACCTATGCATTAGTAAGAGATCGTGCCTTACGGTTGACTATTTGAGGCTGAGGATCTTTTCTGAATGCTGAAGAACTGTGAGTCTGTCTCTGCAGGGAAGATTGATTTGTTAAGTTAGTATTGATTTATGTGATACAAACGAAATGTCTAATATATAAGCATGTAAACAAACAACAGCTTTGGGCAGCCACACACTGTGTTGCACTGTGTCGCTTATTTATGTCTAAAGTGTTTGTTAGAGCGCAGATGTCAAATGTCAGCGTTTCATTAAGAAAACGTGCAAATTTTCACTATGGCAAAATTGAAATACTAACACTAGCCAGGTTTCCATTACAGATATGTGCAAAACTTATGTGACATTTTCTAAATGTCAAAAATTAAAAATGGCTAAATGACGGCATCTCCATGAAACAATGTTATGCGCATGTAATTTTTTTTGCGAGAAGTTATTTTTGCCAAAATCTTTGGGTTTTATGGGTTGTGAACCAGAAACTGTTTCTGTTGCAGTCTTGCAAAATTTTCCTTTCGAATTTCCTGAAAAAACATTATGTGAGTGTAAAAACTGTTGCAATATGGGAGTTTTTGCAAAATGTACTTGTTTCCATTGGGCGTATTGCAATTTGAAGGGTAATGGAAACGCAGCTATTGTCACAAGTTTTGACAATTTAGGATATTAAATAATATGCTAACACTTGCCATTATTTAAGTTTTTATCATAACTATTAGACTGAATTAACATTAATAGGCTAAAATGCCTATTTTGTTAATAAAATGTATTATTAATAAAATATATTGTTTATTGCTTTTTCATGTCAGCTAATGCATAACTAATGTTAACAAACAAATTTTACAATTTTATTGTAAACTAAAGTGTTATCAACTTAAGTCCAAATACAAAAAAAGAAATATAATTCTTTAAAAATTTCTGGCCACAAAGATGCAAAGTACAACTCTTACTGATGTAAAATCGACAGCGCCTTGTGTCTGAAAGTCTTTCCTATAGACGTCTGCATTTCCATACTAACTACCTTCCACCGCTATTGTGTTTTGATCTACATAGAAGCTGCTGCCTCATTCATTTTAAATCCGATTTGAAAAGTCACTTTCACAGTCTTTCTCTTTTCTCACTGTCTCGCTTGTTTAATTCATAATCCATATTTGCAAAGTGGGATTAAAGCAATTACTGAATGCATTCATATCTTTTTCCGTTTCAAAGTGTGTGAATTCTATAAATTTGAAGGCACCCTTGCCTTATACTTACACTGCCTTGGACAGGAGAAAGCAATGCAATATTGAGAAAATTGCATGTACAGTATCACCTTTAAGACAACAATGAGACGTACATGCATACTCATTAAACTCACCATTTTAAAAGCGTTGCATTGTTTTAGTATGTCTGTGGTTCAGTATGTATCGCATCCACCATTGAAATTGCTGGTGCTGTGGTTCTAGAAATTAAAACCACCCTCGTCCCCATGGCTTGACTCTAAGGCTTGATATCGACATCCTATCAGGGCGGGCGGCACGTTGACAATGACTGATGAGCTTCTAGCCACTGCTTCTCATTTATCCCAATTACACAGAAGCAGGCTTGACCCGGGCCCAGGGGTAACCAACTTTTCAATTGCACTTGACATAAGAGACAAGTTTTGTATTGTTATCCAGGCTGTTTTTATTCAGGAATTAAAGTGATATTAATTCATTAATAATTCACTCTTAAAACACTTAAATGTTTTACATTTGCATGCATGTATGGGTTGTTTTAACCCAGCGTTGGGTCAAAAGGGCATGAACCCTACTGTTGGGTTAAATTTGACCGAACAATGCATTTTGGGTTGAAATAACCCAGCACAGGTTTATGCATTAGGCATTTACAACCCAACGGTTGTGTTTGTCCCTTTTTGAGCCTAATTTTATGAAGTGGAATCTAAACTGAACTGCGCAGCAACTGCAGTGAATGTGCTATTTCACAAAGACAAAACAAACTGTTTGTGTGCTCTCATTTTAATAATGACTACCTTGTAAAATACTTTAGTAAATTATGCAACCTTAATCAATGACTTTACAAAATGACATTTTGAACATTAGGGCAAAAGAGCTTCTTTGTTTTTCAGTTGACTTCAGACATCCCCTAAATGATGACTTAAAATGATTTTTTTTTTGAAAGTCAACATATCCAGACTTCATTTGTGATTTATTCTCATTGACACAAACATATAGCTTTTAGATTAAAAGAGGTCGTGACACCCTCGATAACTTACCCAGCTACAACAAACTAATTAAACAAAAAATAATGTATTTTAGACTTACATGAACCGCTGCACTTACAAATCTATAAAAAGCTGTGACCTCTTCAGAACCGTTAGTTACGTACCATCTAGCAGATGCTTTTAATCCGAAACAAGTTACGACAAACTAATTGCTGCATGGAGGACGTTGGTTAATTGCTTTGCTCAGAAGCAAAATGGTGATAAAGCAGGTCTGTGATCCCAGATACTGATCTCACAATTCAACACTACTCAAAACTAAAACAATCTACACCCTTTAACACCCAGATATAAACATAACTTTTAACTGCTATCTGAAGATTTTTTTTACATTACAAAAAACATTTACACAAAATAGCAAACTTTCCTTATTGTACATTAAACTTAGAATCAGTCAAGTCTTTTCACTGGGGTCCACTTAAAAACACTTAACATGGGGATTGCATGACTGTTAAAGTAAGACATGCTTGTGACATTTGAAGATGATACTCAGGTTGATGTATATGTGTGAATCAGAATTTATTTCCTATTTTAAAAAAGGGGAACTCATTTTGACCGGCATTTATTGCATTTTTTTTTTTTACAAATCTTACAAAACATAAAAATAGCATAGAAATAACACCTATTTGACTGGAAATGCTACAGTATAATACTAAAAGAGAATTATATATATGTAAACGTAGTACAAAGGGGCAGTTTACTGACAAGGCCTTAAGCCTACACTCTTAAAAATAAAGGTGTTTCAAAAGGTTCTTCGATGCCATAAAAGACCCTTTTTTGTCTAAATGGTTCCATAAAATACCTTTAACATCCGAAGAACCTTTCTGTTTCACAAAAGGTTCTTTGTGGCAAAAAAGATTATAAAAAGGTATGAAGAGATGGTTCTTTAAAGAACCTTTGACAAAATGCACTGTAAAACTTTGCTGTATTTTACATTTACATTTATATTTATGCATTTGGCGCTTTTATCCAAAGCTACTTACATTGCATTATCCTATACATTTTTGTTTCTAAGTATTGCAGCAGGTTTGCCAGTAACTTACTGTAGATTGAATTACTACTAAATACTACTTTACTATTAGTACTGTTTTCAATTTGAGTTAAACTTTACTTTAATCAAAATTAAAACACTTCAAAATGAGCAAGAAGGGTCTCATTGGCATTAGCACAGCAACAATGCAAGAAATTACATTGGTCTTGTTTTCTAGCAAAACGACTTAAAACTTCTTAAATTACGATACATTTACATAACAAGAAAAGTGACCTAAGATATTTAGTCTTGTTTTATGAAAGAAAGTATAAGAACTATTTGCCCGGTTTCACAGACAAGGCTTAAGACTTGTCCTAGACTAAAATGTAAGTTTGAGCTGTCTTAACTGAAAATAAATTAATAGTAAGTAATAGAAAGTAATATTTTTATCTAAGGCATTTTAATAAAAGCGACATAAATATTCTAATTTAACTAAGGCCTATCCTGTCTTAAAATAATCCATGTCCAGGAAGCCGCCCCAAAATGTTTCTTCACCTCTCTTTCAAACAAATTTAAGTCTTGTACCCAAGGTGTTATAGAGTAAGTAAATCTGTGATGCAATAATGGGACTGATGAAAATAAACACTGCCAATCTGCCAACAGGATGTTAAACAAATGAAATCTCTCCCGGGATATAAACAATAATTAAACTCGGATGAAAACAAATCTCACGCAACATGACAATCTTTTCCCATATTAGACCTTTGTCCGTTTGTTAAAATATAAATTAGATTTTCCGCACAAAATCATAGTGATCTGGCTCACAGCTAAATAAATCCAGCTGTTTAAAGTGTTCAAAGATATACTCATTTACGTTGTTTTTCAAGTTGTTAAGCAAACACACATAAAAAACACCTTTAAAGTCAAATTAACCTTCAGTAGTAATTATGTCTGCTTTTATTGGGAATCTTTTTCAAATCGTTTACAGATGAGCCATCACTGGACCATGAGCATCCATGGCTCCTGCATGCTCATCAACTCATATACAAATCTCTTAAAACCTTCATGCACAGATGAAGCAGAAGGTTAAAAGGTCAGCTATTGGAATGTCATTGGATATTGGATAATTTCATTGGTATTGACCTACACGATCAAATGAAGCAATGGTCTCTTCCTGCTCAATGAACCCTGGTTTATGTCAGTAAAACAGAATTTGGATTTATTCTAGGAAAATACAATGCGTATCATGATCTGGATTAAATCAATAGCAAACACACAGAGCAATGTGTATTAGATGTGTTTCTGGTTTAATCATTTAGAGTGTGCTTCTCCATACTTTGATATTAAAGCAAGTGGGATGTCTTTAAATCCTCATTCCTACCGAACGCTTTGCTTTGTGGCAGGGTAATTCAAACTTGATTATATCGTGAATCAACATAAAAAGTTGCATTGCTCTGTTCTTTCTCAGTTTTTTCATTTGTTAATTTAATTTACATTAAAGAACACTTTGCAACAGAAACGCACACTCATATAGACTTTCATTGTCTGCATACTAGGATAATTATATTTTCTATCACCTTCCCCCATCCCTACACCTAACCCTCACACAAACACACCCTTACACTTTTGACATTATTAGACGTTGACATTATCCATTTGTTAGCTTTAAAGCAAAACTTGACTGGGCCTTGCAGGTCAGAAGGATCTAAACTGTCTTGCATTTCATATTTAACAGCATAAGGTCATTTTGAGCTCACTTTAAGGTTTGCTTTGTTGTCTGTGCTTTGTGTGATGATTTCTTCACAGAAAGAATGCACCAGCAACTTCAGACACAGTTCTGGATTATTATGTGGATGGGATGCTGAATTATATGTGAAAATGGAAGAGGAGTGCTACATTAGCCTTGAAAAGCCACTTCCATATAGGGGTAAGTAGGATTCTTGTTGTGTGTGTGTGTGTGTGCGCGTGTGTGTGTGTGTGTGTGTGTGTGTGTGAAAGAGTCAGTTTCAGTGTGTTTGACAGCATTTCCTTCAGTTTTTCCATTGGGTGTGCACATATTTACAGTAAGTTTATAACTTTATAACCTTATGTGCATGAAAATATTACATATCAACGTTTATACATCAGGCCCCAGCATTGCTATGCACCAGTAATGTTTTCTATTTAGTCTCCAGCATGCGTGTTGCCATTCTAGGCTCCTTTTTGATCAGCACTAACCAGCATAAAAAATTATAAAAAAATGGACCTGCTTAAAAAATATTTTGATCAGGGCAAGATAATAATAATAATAAATCAATAGATTAACAGTGACACAAATAGCAATGTTCAGCATTTTTATAGTGCATGCTTTGCATAACATATAGTATAAGGTGCTGTAGAAGATACTTTATTTCATTATTGTCCATGCAAATTTGAAAAAAAAAAAATCTGACTGATATTATTCAGTGCACAATTATCTCAACGAGATAATGATATACAATAAACATAAACACATGGAAAGTGAAAAACGGCTGATTTATATTCATGCAATTGCTGAAATACATTTGAATAATGGCCGTGAAGATACATAGATCAGCTATTCTTAGTGACCATGAATTTTTTAAGTAATCCCCTCTGCTACACACTGGTGCAGAGCTGTTAAACACGCTGATACATAAAAATACATACAGCTTCATATTTAAATGCAATGTATTTTAATTATTAAATACATTGAAAAAATAGTTTGCCATATTTCATTAGAGAGTCCATGATCATTTTCTATTAAACAATCATTTTGATCTATTTCCTTCTAGGCACTGTTATCAATAATAGTATCATGTATCATCACAGCTGGATTTTAAAACCCAGAGCGTTGTGTATCCCCATAGCCCCAAACCATGAAAAACCACCATGAGTTGTAACCATAAAAGTGTAGTTTTGTTTTAATGGTGATGGCTTCTACATGCGTAAAGAATATCATGTTTATTTCTAACCTCTAAAGCAAAGGTTTAACAAATTTGCACGTTTTCACACTCTCATCCAACCTATCGACCCCAAAGTTACATTTTTAAAACATTGAATAATAATTTGCACTAATAACACTTAAAACAAACTTTCTGTAATGTTCAAAATATGTTTTGTATCACATTTAATTTCCTATATCGGTCCACAAAGCTTCTATATGGGACAACCCCGCAGGGTGAAAAATCTTAAGAGTATCTGAAAATATCTACACTTTTTTGTCTAAATGTTTTTTGTCTAAAAACTTTTTTGTCTAAATGGTTCTATAAAGAACCTTACTGTTTCACAAAAGGTTTTGTGTAAAAAAAAAGGTTCTTCAGATTATAAAAAGATGAGAAAGAGGTGGTTCTTTAAAGAACCTTTGACTGGATGGTTCTTTGTGAAACAAAATAACTTATGAATGTAATTAATTACAGACGTTGTCTGCCAAGGTGAACATTTTTAACAGGACACCGCTTTTTAAATAGACTTCATTATGCTGTAAGCATCTTTTTGTATAATGATAATAAGCAAACACAGCCTCGGAGAAAATGCTAATTCATGGTAAACGCTGTGTAACTTTGCTATGTTGCAAATGATGAAATTTTAAATCAGCCTTGGACATCATCGTTGTTCCATTAAAATTCAGCTCCAGTTTCTGACAACAGAATATCTTACAGCAGCAGAAACCAATTAATGAAGAAATGCAATACCAGCACGGTCTACATTTGCACAAGATGTGGGTTGCATGCAAGGTTACTTTTATTACATAAGACGAACACCCTATAAAGCACATATACCTGCTGCGCCTCATTCATGTGTGTGCTTGTGTTTTTATCATTATTCTATCCTTGAGCCAGACAAACTACTGCAATTTTGAAGGCAGTGTCTTCTAAATTACCACTGTACATAAACTTTTAAAGCTGTTTTACTCTGTTGCTTAGACCTAGTCATTGGTATCGTCTAGTCAAGCTGAATTACAACATTTTTGTCATATGATAGAAAAAAGGTTGCTGGGAAAAAATGAGGCATAGTTTCTGCCAAGATTGACTGGACCTGACCTTGTGACACTGAGTGACGGTTTAAGTTATATGAGGTGTCATTTACGGCATGATTCATCGATGCATTACGTAACTTTCTCTAAACTGCTGCTATTGTAATCCTCGGGGATGTTATGACTTGTTGTATCAGTGATGTTTGCATCCTCATCAGATGTCTGATTTAAAACTCCAAAACTGAAAGCAATCATAAAAAAACCATTGAGGAATGTGAGTAATTCCAAGTAAATAGCAAACTAAGGAATGAAAAATAACAATATTTTTGAATAATAATAATTTATCGTAATGTTTGTGTGTAATATAATCTGACAATCAGCATAAAAATAAGAAAATTTGAAAGTTTTCAGCAACACCAATCAATAAAAATATTTTATAGATAAAAGCATTTACAATGGATGTGTGATTTTTGGAGCTTCATTTTGAGTTCTCTCTAAATGCATCAAATGGGGTAAAAAATTTATTTTTAAATACAAAAATTAATTTTTGTTCAGTTGAAGAATAGAAGTCATTAGGGTCTGGGACGGCATTAGGGTGAGTAAAATCAAAGTCCGTTTACGTAAGTCGTGCCACTCGGCGGCCATGTTTGCAACGCCTCTGGGTAGTTATTTACGTCATAGCAAGTCAACAGTGCTATCTACTTGAATGGTGGAAGGCAGATATTTCTAAAATTGTTGTCAAAAATCACAATTAAATAGCGTATTTCCGATCAATAATTATACCATAGCTTTGGTTTGCTAAGTTTAAATTGCGGCTTTTTCGAGGTCACTTCAGCATGCGCACAGGCTGGCAAGCACCTCACATAAGCCCCGCCCCAGAGAATCGCTTTATCGATTGACGATTGGATCGTTCTACTGGAAGGCATAGGGTTTTCTAGCTAAAGCGTCAATATTGAGTGTTGCATTTGGGCGGTCTTGCATTTGAACATTTGGGCGGTCTTAGTCAACTCATACCCCGAACTGATGTGGATTTGTGGGGGTGTGGTTACACGAGGCGTTTCAGGCAGGTCTGGGTGAGCACTCGCCTTTAGATAGATAGCATCTTTTGTTCCGACACTTTAATTTTGCAATTTTACGTGTCTAATACATGCATGGGCAACTTATAACACACCCAAGACACATAAAAACACGTTTTCTCACCATATGACCCCTTTAACACATTCTCCATTGTTATTCTCTTCTCAACTTTTTATTACAGATTCAGCAGCACGTCCTTGGATGGATTTATAACTTCTCGTTTTACCTCTGTACCTCAAAACTAATTGCTGATGAATCACAGGAAGTTCAAGGTTTGGCATCTCGGTTAAGTCTAAATGCAGGACAGATCATTTGCCGAACCATTTGTGATGAAGATTTGATTTACAGCATGCACAGTGATGTGTAATATACTTCCCGATCTTTCTTGTTATGCCTTTAAAGAACAATGAGCGCTGTGAATCAAAGTTAGCATCTATTACACACACAAACCAGTATAACAGATTGCTGTAACGGAGAAGCAAAGCACCTATAAAAGTAACTGTTTTAGTAACTGTTTGAAAATTTAGAAAGACCTTCAGAGCGTACATACTGTTCAGGAACACGTCTCATCAATACTGTTTGATCTACACAGGTGCTAAACATATAGATGTCTGCCCTTTTAGGTCTAAAATCAACCCACCAATTTGTACTTTGTAATCAAAGCTTTGCCTGTGTAGTTCTTTGTTCTTTAGGAAGTTGAACATGAAAATGTGTGTTGACAGTATAAACACTAAATCAAAGACTCTTCAGATTAATTGTGATGTGTTATGCTTGGTTACTATTTTCTTCAAAAATGTATTCAAAACCTGTTGTTTTCCTAAAATTAATTGGCTATGTGTAATTTTTTTTAGTAAGCAACACTAATTAAAAGACAAATACCACTTCAATAATTATTGGATTGCTGTTATTTATTTAGTGGTAATCTGTTGTGTATACTGTGATTATTGCTTGTATTTTGACAAATGACTAATCTCAATGAATGAATCATACCTCGAATCAAAGGAAGGAGAGGTGTTTAATTATTTTTCACTCAGTATTGTATTTTTTATGTTTTGAGAATTAAAGAGACCTTACAACGTGATCTCAAGGGAATTTTAAGTAGCCTATTTAAATGTATTAAACGTATTAAAACTATTATTATAAAAATGCAATGCTGAAGCCCCACCAGTGTTGGGTGTAACTAGTTACTAAGTAATTAGTTACTGTAATTTAATTACTTTTCCCTTGAAAAGTAAAGTAAGGGATTACTCTTGTTTTTCTGTAATTTAATTACAGTTACTTCTGATGAAATTACACTAAATACTTTGTGTAATATATGTGTGTGCAATAGTGGAATTGACATCAAAATTCAAAGTCTAACTTTAAAATCTGTGCTTTAATGTATAATTCTCACATTTGTAATACTTTGGTCAGTTAATAAGAGTACTTTATGTACTTCAATATTATTTATTTGAATGAATTGAAAGAGCCCTTTCATGCCTATCCTTGAATCACTTAATTAATCAAGGTTGATATAGGATATAGAAAGTAATAAGTAACTAAATACTTTTTGGAGAGAGTAATTTGTACAGTAATCTAATTACACTATTGAATATGTAATTAGTAACTAGTAGTTAATTACTTTTTGAGCGTAACTTACCCAACACTGAGCCCCACCCTAACGTCACTGGCGCAAAAGCAATCTCTACTAAAATGTACAAATGAGATCATATGAATTCATAAGAATTAGTGACCTTGTCAAAGTATTATGAATTCCGGTGAGTTGTTAGCAACTGACATTTCTGGCATATCATTGACTACCATAGTAGAACAAATTAAAATGGCAGTCAAAGGTGCCCCAGAACTGCTTGCCTAAATTCTTCAAAATATCTTATTTGCATTCAAAAAAACAATGATGTCCCAGAAATGTCAGTTGCTAACATTCTTCTAAATATCTTTCTTTGTGTTCAACAGAACAAAGAAATGTATAGCCTACAGTTTTGGAACACCTTGGACGGAAATAATTCATGACAGAATTTTCATTTTGGGCGGAGTATCCCTTTCAAGTTTTGCACAGATAAGCACCACTGTAATTTTCAGCAATTTTGGTAAAAAAAATGTATTAAACCATTAATTTTTTTATAAAAAATAAAATAATTGTAGGCTGTTATCAATATTCTGTTGATTTAATACCTCCTCCAAACCAATAAACAACTACAAATTCTGCTTTTTGTTTCCCTCTACCTCTGTATGACTCTAACGTTTGCAATTTATCTTCCTCCATTCAGATTACTTCACCGTCATCCATTCACATCTGCCACTACATTCTGAAGATATATCACTCCTGTCATCAATGTGACTGAATGAAATACACACTTCTTTATTTCCTTCTCTATTACATCCACCTCATGCGGAAAAGCACAACTGCCCAAGAATGACTGATTCTACTCTCAAAAGATCTCCAATCTCCAAGAGGATTCATCAAATGTCTCTGCAGGAAAGTATGAGAGGGTCAGTATCGATTTTCAGTTGAGCTACTCGGTAGGAAATACAGTGGATGATTTCGCATTTTACTGTTACTGAAAAGCAAGCCTGAGAGATAAATTGGAAGCCTGAGGCGCATGTCAAGATGCAAGTGTGGAATTGCTTCTAGAAGAACGGAATAGTTTTTAATTATCAAAGTGCAAAGTGCCAGGTTATAGGTTTGCCACATCTGGTGTTTGGCTAGCTTTGCGAATTGCGGTTGTCAAACTTAAGATGTGGAAATGCGTTACTTATTCAAGCAAGGTTTGATCAAATAAAATCTTAAAAATAATTTCAGCTTTGCACAATGTATAATAGAATGCAGTCTTCTGTGATTCCTCGGGCAGCTATAGATAGCATTCGCTAAAGGTCAAGCTGTTACCTCTACCTATGTCCAACGGTTCAGAAACACGTTTATTGTTCCTAAACAGATTACAGCTCTTTAGATGGCCAAATGAGATGACTGTCCACCATTGCTCTCTGAAAATGTTGCTCACAAACACACAGAGTGTTCTCCAAAGGAAGAATGTAAATGCCTTGCTACACTATGTACTGTATATATTTGACAGTAAAGATAAAATTCTGGACGAAAATGTAATTACTCTGAAGTTTTCTTTAATAGCTTTTCATAAAGAGATTTTAAGGAGCTCTCAGTCGTTGAAAAATGAATGTGAAAATTGAAATGAAATGAAAAATATGTCATCATTTATTCACCCGCTTGTCATTTCAAACCTGTATGACTAACTGTCTTCTGCAAAACACAAAAGAAGGTATTTTGAAGAATGTTGGTAACAGAAAAACGTTGGTCCCCATTGACTTGCATTGGTTTTGTATCCATCCATTCAATATAAATAAACAGGGACTGACAATTTTTGGTTAAGTATCAACTTCTGTGAGGTTTTTCATAACATTTCTTAGACAGTTGTTACTTTTAAACAGTTTGAAGGTGTAAATGAATATAGAATTGAAAGAAATCTGGATTTGGGTCAAATTTGATGAAAACTGTTTGCGTTCACATGGAAATTTTCAATAATATTGACTTTTCATTGCAGACCTGGCAAATCTGAGCTCAGTTTGTGATACTGTTGAGATCTCTTCTTAAACTTTAAAGGAGACATTTGTGGGATTTTTAGGTCTTTTTCTCCAAGATTCATTCATTTGCTCTTGTAATGCAGAACTTATACAGCTCAATATGAAACACTTCTAACTACTGAATAGAAAGATAACTTTTGTGTTGATTGACATTTTACGCACAGCGGTAGTACACTTAAGCAGTAAATCAAGTAAGTGTGTGGGTTTGGACTCACCAAGCACCTATGGATCTGCGATTGGTACTTTAAAACAAAGAACAGATTGAAACCTCAGAGTATGAGTCACACAACTACATGTTTTTTACCAGAAAGTGTAAGAACACAATTACTTCATTCATTGTCAAAGGAGAAACATTCAGTAATTAGATTTCACTTGTTCTTTGGCATTTGCAGAGGGGCATTGTGCTTTTTACTGAATGTGGGGGTGAGTTAAAACTGAATGTCCATTATAGATAAATGGACACTGACTGCATGTAGACACATCTACTACTGCTTTAAAATGCACTTGCACGTCAGAACAGACTTATTCATTTTTTTCCACTTATTTCTGACTTTCTCTTGTTTTTTCAGGAGGCTTCGTTTTTTTTTTCAATGTTAACATTTTTCTAATTATGCTAGGAATTGCGAAAATCTAAAAACTAAATACAACTTAATAGGTGGTTGTGGCCATGTTCATGTTATGTGATTGTGGTATCCAGAGATACAAATTGTCACTGCCAAATTTGTTGTATGGTGTTGCCATGAGCTTCAATAGGAATGAAAGCTTGAATAGTTTTAATTCCTATATTTTAGTGAATTTGGGTATTTAATTATTTATATTAATTAAATATTTGAAATGTGTTTCAGTTTTATGAGTCTTCATAAGTTCAGCTCTGATTAAACACAGTCAGGTCAAGCATTGGGTTTCCACAAATATTTCAACATTACATCATAGGTTTTCCCTTTACTGTCAGGTCATGCTTCTGTTGCTTTTAGCTAACAGTTCTTGAGGTATCTCACGGACTGATTTATAAATTGTAGAGTTATTGTTGAAACAGCTTGAAGCCATGAGAATGTGGGGATGAATCTGCTGGGCAACCAACAAATGATTAAGTGTGAAATGCATCAGGGAAGGTCAAATTCGTTTCGTTCCTCATTCTCTTCTGATGTATCATTCTTGAGGCTGTTTCTGTTCAACTTTATTTCTGTTTCATGTTATGAAAGTAAACACGTGTGTATCAGTTTAAAGCATGACAAGGGATTCATTGGCTTGATTCCAAATCACTTCAACATTACCACTATACATATAATGTAGTCTTATAACAAATTACTAGCCTTCATTATACAGTACAGATTTTAAAACTGTCTAATTATTTAGAAATCCCCTTTAATGTTTCCATTAAAGATGAAGCTTGATTTATCAGTATGACTTTGTTGGGCTTTTTGTTACAGTGTCAATTCTTGAGTCTGTCTGGTGTATAAACATGACTGTATGCAGCACATCAAATGTGGCTATTTGAGTTTCTAAAAGTCTGAAATTCCCGAAGGGCTAGCAAACTGTTATGTTTGATGAAAAGTATATGATGATGAAAAGAAAAAAGAAAAACAGCAAACATAAACAACCTTATCTGAACACAGTTTATTTTGGAATGTTCAAGTTACATATCTCAGAATCCTCCAATGGCAGGGTTTCGGTGATGTTTACAAAAAAGTTTTAAATGTCAAAACCCCAAAAGAGTTATGCTTGTTTAGAGATATTTGTTTTGAAAGAGTGTTGTAGGACGCTCCTGGCTGTAATCCAGCTTTGGCAGTAAATTACAGCAAATCTCAAACAGAAAGAAACAGAAACCCTAAACTGTGATTCAATTCTGTGCATGCAATCCTGTCTGGCTTGACTTTTTCAGGGCTTCTCCAATATGATACATCTGATAAATGAAAAAGAGGAATGCATAACCTTTCTATGACATAATGCACTCATCCTGAACTTTGAGGTTTAGATTTTAACATGCAAACTTACAAACCTACTCATTAATAAATAATAGAACACACTAACATTGTGATGATAAGATCTGCATAAACCAAGATTACTTTTAAATCAGAGGATCACCACTGAAGATTCAGTGCCAGGAGTCTTCCCATAATGCCCTCTCTCTAAACTGATGTCATGCTGGGATCTGTTACGGCCGCTGATTTAGGCCCCCAGATTTTCCTATGAGCTGTTGTTGCTAGTTTAACACATTAAGGCCCGGTTTCACAGACACGGCTTAGTTTAAGCCAGGACTATGCCTTAGTTGAATTAAGATATTTATGTCGCTTTTATAAAAATGCCTTAGAATAATACGTTACTGGGCTGCATCTTGAGACAAAACAATGGCACTGATATATTTAAGATATTTCTGGGCAAATTATATTCAGTTAAAACAGGTCACACATTCATTTTAGTCTAGGACTAGCCTTAGCCCTCGCAGTCTAAATGAACAAACAGTATGTGTGATTTATACACACAATGTACAATACTGCGTTAAAATAAGCAATACTGTATACAAATAAAACATAAATATATCTTAAATAAACATTATGCAATATTCACAATATATAGTATTGTACAATAACCAATGTATGCATTTAAGATAAGTGTTAATGGCTTTTGGTTTACAATGAAACTTTACATTTTTTTACCAAACAATTTTTGCAGTTACTTTTGAATATGTATTCAACCGCGGAAAAAAAATTAAGAGACCATTCCAAATGTTGGAATGTTTGATTTTATCAGCAATTCTAAATGTATAAGCCATTCCAGTGTCTGTTGAATTACAACGAAATCAAAACTCAGGAGTGACATAAAGTCATCCAACAGCAATGTGAAAGACTGACAACACTCGAGGTTAACACATAAAAAAATGTATTAATCTTTTCCTAAAAATATACAAATATTATAACAAATGTTATTCTGACCTGTTTCTCTAGTTTTCATTTTCTGCAAGTAAACGCTAATAGAACGAAACAACATTTTTATTTGAGATTTAGGAGAAATATTGTTAGTAGTTCACAGAATGAAACAAAAAGGGTCATTTTACCGAAATACATACTTTTTTAATTTACTATAAACTATAACCATGTTCCACTAAGGATAGACATAATTGTGGGCCTTGTATATATGGACTGCGTGTTGTGTATCTAAACAAATGGGAATATATAAATTCAACTAAATATGCAAATACATGGATTGTTTTGTAAATGACTGGATCAGTGTGCAGTAAATGAACCTGTATGTCTGGTGCCCATGTCTGCTGTAGATCAAAGTGCAGCTGATATCATTCAGACATATAGTTCAGCTGATGAGGCCATGAGAGGAAAAACCTGGATTTTACTGAAAGTCATTCATCACATTTTTGAAGGTGATAATTAAAAGATGTTGTGAGGTTCCCATAAGGAGGTCAAGCTGCAGCCAATGAGTCTTTCCTCAGAAGAGATAATGCTTTGAAGTCTTCTTTTGCACATGTGATATCTGTGCTGAACCAGACAGTTATGGGTTGGGTGAAGATGGATTCATTGATTGTGTTTATCAAGGCTTACAGCAGTCTGAACATTAGTGTTCAAGAAAATAAATATTCTTGCTACATTGCGTTTTTCTCCCACTTAAGAAAATGATGACCATCATAACCCAAAGGACTCCGTAGATTACAGTTACACTTGCGTAATTATACCGTATTTCTGGCAAGTTGGTTCTATCCTGTCTATTCTCTTTGCGTTGACATAATGAACAGAAGCCAGTGTGTGTGTTAGCCCTCACTTTCTAAAGTAAAAAACAGCACCCGGTTATGGCCTGCACGCAGTGTACAACACAAAAATATACGAAATATAAGAAATACGATATAAGAAAATCTCGCTTCTCTTTACTGAGGCATAATGCTTCGAGATTTGCATTTGTATGCTATGGAGGGACAGAGCATTTATACCCAAAGTGCTACATTTGTCAAATACTGCATGAAAAGTGGCTTTCTTCGATTTCTTTTGAAATGCGAAGCTGTTTATGAAAACATTTAACAGCACGGGGAATAAGGGAGAGACAAAGTGAATCGTTCCCACAACTTCTGAACTATTGTTAAGTCAATCTCTTTATCTGTGGGGGAAATCTCTTTCCTTTGAAATGTACGCTATTCCCAAATTGCCGTCCCCTAAGTCAAATACAGATTGCGAAACATTTCAGCCCATTGCTATGCAGCATAAAATATGAAGATTTGGACTAAAACTGTAACAATAATTTTAAATGCGACCAGTGATCAAGAGATTTTTTAAATCACTGTGTCATTTTTAACTCTTTTTTTTCGGAAAAAATTAATACTGATCACACCCAATATAGTGGGTGAGTTCAACCATCCAAGCAATTGTCTATTTATGGCCGCAATGTACTCAATGAAGCAACATTTCTTTGAATTTTGATACAGCTCCACCAAACCCAATAGAGTAAAGGGAAACACCTATCTGGTACACCGGGTAATGTTGACACTGCTGTCATGACATCATTAACCGCAATCAGTGCAATGGAAGTGAACTTACACTTTGATACAGTGAAAATTGCAAAGCGCCAAAATTAGCAGGCTGGTTGATTGAGGATTAACGTCATATAAATATTGTTCCCTGTGTAAACATTTGCACATTTATTATTGGTTAGCATACTTTTTCCGTACCTGTATTTTGAGAAATCTCAGGACTGTGGTGCAATGAAGGGTTAATAAGTGATTTTAAGTGTTCTACATGTGAAAGTGCATAGCAAAAGTGCATCACAATTACTGTTATTAGGAAAGAAAGAAAGAAAGAAAGAAAGAAAGAAAGAAAGAAAGAAAGAAAGAAAGAAAGAAAGAAAGAAAGAAAGAAAGAAAGAAAGAAAGACATTTTAAAATGTGTAAATCTTTAATATGTTATTAAACTATTTTGGTGTGAACACATTAATCGTTAACACATTATTGTGTATAAATACCAAACATGACACGCATGGCGAAAAGATGTATGTAAATATTCCAGCGCAACACAAAGGCACTCAGTGGTAGAAATGTGTAAGCGCAACCAGACTGGTGAAATCCACCTCGTACACTGATAAAACAACCCTGTGCATTCTGTGCGTGTGCAGACGGCTGCTGTGTCCGAGCACCACTTAAAGATCAAGTAAATCCTATAGCTTTGCATTACATAAACCTCATTTCAAAACCAAGACATACAGAACTTGGAGGATTTTCAGGTAGGTGATTTTCGATTGCCATCTCTTAATTCATGTTAATTTTCGTTCGTCCTTACGAAACTTAACCATGGTTTCTATAAAAGATTACTATTAAACCAACACAAATTGTAAATGGTGTTGCTACAGCAACAATCATTTAACCATGGTATTTATTGTAAAATTGTGTTTATACATGGTAACCAATGTGCCAAAAAAATAATTTTACTTTGAATAAAATCTTGGTTGATTTTTCGTAAGGGTTTTTTGCTCTCTGAGTAAGACAACACACTGCGCTCCTGACCTACCTTAATTTTGGAAGATGCATATAGAAAGGCATTGCTAAATATTTGAAATATATTTTGTATAAATTCATTCTACACTACTAGTCATGTTGCTTATCAAGTGAGTAATATAAACATAAAGCCCTATTTTGTGTTTGTGAGCATCCATATATTTATTTTATTGCTCCATTATATCTGCACCTAATGTATCGTTATTTCATTTTGCAGCGATCCGTTAAACACGACTAGCGTTGTTCCTTTTTGAACCATCGACATATGGAGTTGTTCGTTGCACACTACTACATCCTTAAACAAATGTGTCAAACGTACAGAGTTTAGAGCCGCGTGCGTGGCCCGTGGGAGCAGTGCGCTCGGAGGCGCATTTTACGCACGATGGAGAGTCCCCTAAAAGACGCGCTTTTCCGGTCCTTCAACGATTCTCTTGTGAACTCCAGCAGAGGAAACGACAGCGCTGGATTGAATCAAACAACAAACCCCCTGAAGCGTAACGAAGAAGTGGCTAAAGTCGAAGTAACGGTCCTAGTTCTAATCCTACTGTTTGCGCTCGCTGGCAACCTGTGCGTCCTTCTGGCTATTCATACAAGCAAACACGGCCAGTCGCGGATGTATTATTTTATGAAGCACCTGAGCATAGCTGACCTGGTGGTGGCGGTTTTTCAAGTACTCCCTCAACTTATCTGGGACATCACTTTTCGCTTTTATGGTCCGGATATACTGTGCCGCTTGGTGAAGTACTTACAGGTGGTTGGCATGTTTGCGTCGACCTATATGCTGGTGCTGATGTCGACAGACAGGTGTTTGGCTATATGGCAGCCGCTGCGGTCCCTGCGTCGTCGAAATGACCGTTTTTACGTGATCGCATCATGGATTATGAGCCTGCTTTTCAGCGCGCCCCAGGTGTACATCTTCTCGCTCAAAGAGGTTGGTGACGGGGTGTACGACTGCTGGGGAGATTTTATTCAGCCCTGGGGCGCGAAGGCGTACGTTACGTGGATTAGTCTAACCATCTATGTCATTCCTGTGGCCATCCTAAGTGTTTGTTACGGTCTGATAAGTTATAAGATATGGCAAAATTTTAAACTGAAGACCCGGAGGGAACAGTGTCTGTCGCTGACCCCGCGCCCCGCTAAAGGACCTGCGCTCTCTCGCGTCAGTAGCGTCAAACTGATATCCAAGGCCAAGATCAGGACAGTGAAAATGACGTTTGTGATCGTCCTGGCTTATATTATCTGCTGGACACCGTTCTTCTTCGTTCAGATGTGGTCAGCCTGGGATCCGATGGCTCCAAGAGAAGGTAACGCAAGAGGGCGCTTTAGTTCTGCAAATGTTGTGTAAATGTGAGGCTTACATCAACAGGCAATAAAATGTTTTTAAAAATGTGTCCCACCGCCAGGGGCGGAATAGGAGGCAAAAACGGCCCTGGAGTTTTTGGCCCACATCGGTACGTAACGTGCGTGCATTCGCGTTAATAACGTCCATCTGTCCGGCCCAAGTGTCCTTTCCTGACCCGTACATTAGCAGCCTACCGGGATAAGTTCCGATACTCCAGAAGGCCAGACCGCCCCTGGTCACGTCAGTGGGACGGCCGTTCTGGACTTTGATAGAATGTCCTACTGGTCAGACCGCCCCTGCCCACCGCCGAACGTACAGTGGCCCCAAAAAAGCCTTTGGACATAAAATAAATTAGCGTTTATTATTTGGTTGCATTTAAGCAACATATTAAAATGATAATGATAATAGACCTTTTGTCAATAATGTTCAGATACATTTTTTGCTTTTTGTTTTAATATACTGGCCCCAATGTCATTTTTAGTGGAGCTCACATCAAAACTATAGTCATGTTTCCCTAAGTTAAAAGGTACAGTAGTCATAATGTCTTCATCGTGGACATTTATTGTATTTATCTATTTATAATTTCAAATCGATTAAATATCTTTCTGTAAAAAGTTAAGGTTACTCTGGTTGCTGTGTGAGAACATCTGCCTTCTAGAAATCACTTTGGCACCAGGTGGTTAAAGGTAATTGCCTGAATTGTTGAGGAAAGTGCACTTGCTCTGAGAAAAGGTCTAAAATAATTTATTTCCAGGTATACTATCTGGTTTTATGTTTTGCAATAAAATGAATACATCTTAAATAAATTGCTCATAGTAATTGCTTGTAGAAAACAACTGTAAATGGCAATTCATAGGTCAAAAAAGTGTATTAGCTCTGAAATACCTTTTGGAGTGACTGTAAGCTAAGTTAAGTAGTTTGCAAGATCAGGGCGACCCTTTATGAACCAACAAACAAGACTAAAAACATATATCTGATTCAGATGTCTAAAAAAACAAACAGGCAATATTCCAAATACTAAGAATTATTTTTTTTGTTGTTAAATGTTTCACTCAAATTTTTGTTGAGGTAATATAATTTACCTAAACATATTTGAACACCCTCGTTTGGATATATGTATGCTTTCATCTTTTGGGGAGAATATCATATAACCCATGACAATGTATAGAAATTCAAAGCAAACAAATCTATATTTACTATGATGCTACACATCGTGTGCTTTTCGTTGGAATCTTTTTCACTGCATGTACGCGTGTTGCACCAGCAGGTGTCGCCAGAGCGCATGGTATGACACCTCTGACAATGTCTGCGAATGACATTAGCAGATGACTTACAACATAAGTGCAAAAGAAGAGAAGCATGTGTTTGAAATACAGACTAAAGTCTCGTCAGAGATTAGGAGCATCATAGTGTGATTTCATCGTTAATGTCACTATGAATTAAATCTTCATGGCCATACTCAGTCAACATTAAAGATATCAAGGTTACATTTTTCTTTACAAGTAAAAAACATGACAACGTCACATACTCTAGGAAGCGTTATTTACAAATACAGGGCAGTGCATAACCATGATGTTTTATATTCTCATGTAAATTATTTTGCAAATGTTGAAACATTGATACTACTTTTTTGTCTTGTCAGCTTTGGCGTTTATCATTGCCATGCTTCTGGCCAGCCTCAACAGCTGCTGCAACCCCTGGATCTACATGTTTTTCGCCGGCCATCTCTTCCGGGATCTCATGGAACGCTGTGTTACGGCGTCAAACTGTGGCTGTAAGAGGCAGTGGAGATCTAGGAATCATTTGGGCACTGGTGCCATACGAAGTAACAGCAGTCAAAAGAGCGTGACACAGACCTCTACCACATGATACTGTACCTGTCACCTTCATGGCCCAAACGATAAAATAATATAAGCTAAGAAATCATGTGATTGGGATGCTAAATTATGCCTGTGTAAAAAGTATTTAAGAGATGAAGGAACATTCAAATCTATTCAGTGCTACAAGACTTTCCACAAAGATCAATCGATGGGCAATGGGATTGACATCCATCTCTCTCATCTTCACTAACGCAGTTTGGCTGTTTGTTCATTATTTTGAGTGATTTCCCCTGACGCACAAAACAATTTGCCAGTTTTTGTGACCGTTGTACCCACACTCTTCTGTAGTTGAGGAATCATCTCCTGGGTTTTGTATCGAGCAGCTTGTCTTTCCATGTTGTTATGAACCCCTTTTACAAATTCACACCTCGTTCTCCAGTGTATTTTGGGAACGAATCGTAATCAGGACACAAACCCCCAAAATCTCACCATAGCTTTCCCAACTTTGCTATCTGTATTTTGAAGAAACTCTAATAAGAAGTCATTGCTTCAGAAACATCCCGTTCTGTCACGGATATTAATCCATTTATTAGATCGCTGAAAACTGAACAGTCTGGGTGAAAATCAGATCAATCAAATAAAGATAATGATAATTCAGTCAGGCTGATCCAACAAATGGCCATTTCTGACTTGGTGTTTTGGCTTTTATTGCTGTATTGTAAACAAATTAAATCATTTAAAATGATTAATATCTTATGCATGAACCAAACAACTTTTCAATGCCATCTTTTTTGAGTGCTGTTTTTTCACAATATTTCTCAGTGGCGCAGTGGCTGTTGTGGTTTGTCATTTGTGGTTAAATTGTGTTATTATTGTAAATATGTATACCATTTCTTTCTAAATATTTTCATTAAGTGCATCATTAAATGACAAAACAACCAGTTTAATATAGATGACTCTACTTGCACACAAACAATAAAACAAAAGCGATCAGAAAGTCTGTGAGGGATTGTAATTATTACACAGAACCTGATGTTTGTGCCCCGTACGGATGCTTTGAAGAGGCAGAACATTGGTCCTTGTGGCCACCAGGTCAAGGTCTGTGTTTGTGCATGTGCGGTTGTTTTCAATGTATGAGAGGAGACTTTTTAGGAAATCTCATTTGGTTCGGTTCTGCTATCTTTATCCATCTTCATTCACTCTTCAGTTGTTACAAACATAAACGGGACACAAGGGTGCCATGAAGCGTGCACCATATTGTCCAGTCCTGCTGTGTACTGAAGAGGTCAGTTCAGATCAGTCGAATACCACAGAATCATTCATTTCAAGAAGTCCTGCTAAATAAATGTACCAATGTGGTTTGTGTTGGCCGATGCCCATCTCGCAGCAGTAGACTCCCGTTTGGACGGAGCGTTCCAGCACTGAAGTTGATTCCCATCACAGCGTGAGACCACAGAGCTGCTTGTTACTAGAGACCCCGGTGAAGTTCAGCACATTGCTGTTTAATGAACTGAAAGTTGAGGAACAGAGCTGAAGTTCGAGCTCTGAGCGTGTTAGTCGTTGTTCATTTCTTTTAGTTTTCAAAATGATACAAAATCTTTTGTATTGAGAGGTCAATGCAATAATTGCTGCTTTATAAAAAAGGTTTTGTAATTATCAGTTACATGTTTTGTATTCATTCGTTCATGAACAACTCATGTTTAGATTTTTGGCATTATTTTGGCAACAGAGTCTGTCTCTGCAAGACTGGCAAAACTCTATTTGCCAAATACGTCACTGAAAAAAAGAATTTTGCTACTTGTCCAAGTTCATTCAACATTCAATACAATTTTAAAACATGTTTTTTCATGTCACCCAAAAATGAAAATTCTGTCATAGTTTTCTCCCCCTCATGTCATTTCAACCCTGTGTGACTACGAAAGAAGATATTTTGAAGAAAGTTGGTAAACGAACAGCACCGACACCCATTCACTTCTACTGTATGGACACAAAACCAATGCATGTCAATGGGTGCCGGTTAACAACATTCTTCAAAATATCTTATTTTGTGTTCTGCTGAAGGAAGAAAGTCATACAGGTTTGACAAGACGAGGGTGAGTAAATGATGACAGAATTTTCATTTTTGGGTGAAATATCCCTTTAGTCCATTCAATCTGGGACTATATAAATGTATTGTCAAAAAATATATGTGCAGAGTTACACTGCATTTTTACTGCAAGTTTAACGTTTATTCATCTTTGAGATTTAAAAGAGTTTGTTATATATATTTTAAACTTGAACTTTTGTTCGGCTCTGTTAACTTAATGTCTTGGAAAAGATATTATAATGAAAAGTTTATGTGACATTGACTAAAAATATTTGAGTTGAGCGCTTAAATAAAAAATGTACATATAAAAATCATATTTGTTTAACAAACAGAAGTTAATAAGTTATATTTAAGTTAAATTTAATTTTGATGATATAAAGATATATGATATAATTTAATTTAAGGGATCAAAATATGGAAATTAAGCACAACACTATGAGACTACATAAGGGATGTGTGATATTGTAATATAAGCATTTTTTGCAAACATGCTTTTTTACATGCTGCAGGAAAGTTCATATGTTATGGTTTGGAATACGTCACCAAGTCAAAGAGTCTCTGTGGGTGTACACCCACATACAAACAGTACATGAAACGCATGACTCAAAAAACAACATGATATTGTTGCAAAATTAGCTTTGCAATCAAAGGAGAGCATGGACTGTAAAAATGTACTTTAAAGGAATTCAAAACAAAGAAAGTCATACATGATTGGAATGACACAAGGGTGAGTAAATGATGACAGAATTTTCAGTATGGGTGAACTGTTCCTTTAACTCCAAGCAAAATGTATAGAATATTTCACAGAGGGATGGACAGACAGACATTTGTTTTGATTTTCTCTACTAAAGATCAGCTGTTTCTCTCTCAGCACATGTGTCTGTGATAACACAGTTAGGAGCTCCTAACACAGAAACAATATATGGTCAGCATTAAAATAAAGCAGTCTCTTATCAGTCCGTCTCCATGGTTACAGAAGAACAGGTGAGGGGTTCACAGCACTTTTTGATGAATCTCTTGTTGTATTTGACCTCAGTCACACTTTTCATTATGAAGAGATGTTTCCACCCGTACAGCTCAATTCAGCACATGAACTGACTGAACTGATGGGGAACGGGATGAGCATTAATATGAAACACTATTAGGTTTCCTGCAGCGCAGGACACAGGTGATTGTATTTTAAATAAGGTGAAGATGTACGGTCAACTGAGCTATACTGCTGAGGCAAAGCATACTAAACTCTGCAACATATCAACAAGACTCTTAATCTTAGATTGATGTTTGTATAAGCAGATATGCAAAAAATGTTAAAGAAACAGAAATACAAGAAGTAAGTGTACAAACTGATGGAACAACTTGTCTTACATCCTGGCATATACTTATTCCAGGTCACTTGGCCGGGTCATGTTAAACCAAACTGATGCCCCGTGGGAAACCTTCTTTTTTTCATTGTGTATTTGGAGTCATTCTGTCATTTGTCATCATTTACTCACATTTGAGTTGTTCCAAATCTGTATACATTTTTTTTGTTCTGATGAAAACAGAGAAAGATATTTGAAAGAATGCTAATAACCAAACAGTTCTTTGACCCCATTGACTACCATAGTGGGAAAAATTACTTTATAATTTTGTTTTTGTTCTGTTGAACACAAAATAAGATATTTTAAAGAATGTAGGAAGAAACAGTTCTGGGGCACTTTTGACTACCATTGTCATTTTTCCTACTATGGTAGTCGATGGGGTCCAAGAACTGTTTGGTTACAAGCATTTGTCCAAATATCTTTCTCTGTGTTCAACCAAACAAAGACATTTATACAGATTTGGAACAACTAGAGAGTGAGTAATTCATGACAGAACTATCCCTTTAAATGTGTTGAGTTCTAAAGTTCAGAAGTATTGTAAAATAATAAATGGAAAAACATAAAATTCACAGTTCTTTCCCCAAAGGCATGTATTTTGTGTTTGTGTTTACTTCAACAGAGATGATGCAAATTAAATAGAAACCAGATTGTATACAGTGATGTAATTATAATTGTGAGCCAGTTTTCTTATACGTCAAAATTATCTTTTGAACTTTTTGACCCTTTATTCTCCAAAATGTAAAAAACAATTGCTACATCTTTCTAAGTATCAGGTACAAATGAGTGTATAGTTTCTTTTTGGAAGTTTTAATGGTTGTTTGTAAAAAGTATTTAATAAACAGTTTATCTTAATGCAACCAATAAACAAAGCATGTATGGATGGCAAATATACTCTAACCTGATTTCACACAAAAACAGGGTTGTTTCATAATTATTGTACGATGTGATTCGTAACAAAGTGTGGGATTATTAAAAAAGAAAAATGAAGCTCCACCCCTAACCCCGTCCTGAAATGTAATCATTATTAGCGGATCATGATGTAGCCTACTAATTTATGCATATTAGCTACCTTGTAAAATACTTGTGAATTGCCACGAGATTGTTGGATAATCTTATAAAGTTAAATCCCACAAATAACGAAACACAAGTGATCATCAGATCTACAATTATAATTAAAACATTTGTAAATCTCAAACATAATTGAATTCTTAATGAAGGGAAAGAATGTGACCAACGCAAGTTAAGTCTTCACTAACATGAAATAAATGAATTCTTCTCTGGTGCTCTAATCCCACTCCAGACGACTTCGAGCGAGGCACTTTTAACTGAACCGGGTGTCCAGTCCAGTGTCATGAGGGCATGTTTACCCACAGGTTACCATCACGTCCGCCACGGAAACATTCCATTAAAGTAATTAGTCTAGCCAGGCGGAACTGTGCAGTGGTTTGACAGCGCTGACAGGTGCTAATTTACATCTCACTGTGACACACACACTCAAACACAAATATATACAGTACAGGCAAAACCCAACGTGTTGCATCCCGTGATGAGAACACAGCCGTTTTGTCTTTCTATAGTGGGATGGAAGAAAGAATTCATGTGACTATGAACCCACATGGCAGCCATATTGTCAATCTAGTGACGTCACACCATTTACTAAGACAAGCATCTCTATATTTCTATCACTCTTAATTACAGTAAAATAATTTACCTTGTTGATATAGACAAACACCACTCACATTTTCTAAAGAAGATACATCTGTATTTATTTATAATATTTTCTCGAATAATTACGAGATCAATGACTTCTAAACAACATATGTATATGTGTCGACACCAGTAGTTTCCCTGCTATGGCGTACGTGTCCTGCTAAATTCGGGCAGCATTCCATGGCCCAAATAGATGGAGTGTTGTTAAACAGCTGCAGTAAGTGAAGTGTATCCACCTAACCCCCACTGACCCGAGACACACACACACTTCCAGGACTATATTTAACCCACCGCAGACAACGGGACACTGGAAATCTGTTAAACGCCAGTAGCTCTTTCAATACAATGTCCAGCGTTGTTGGAAGGCTCATCTCTGTCTCTAATGTGAAATGGACACTCCTCAAAAGTCACAAAGTCAAAGATTTGTGCCTTTATAGGGGAACATCAGAGGAAGGTATCTGTGGCTCAAAACGTATTTAAGGTCACTGTACAATAAATCAATCAAAAAGTCCCCGTGAACCGGAAGTTGCGATCGTTTTTACTTCCGTATTCTGACGTGAAAAGGAATTTCAAAGGAGAAAATTAGTGGGCGTGGCTTGCGGTTTTTACAGCGAATTGATAGCATGTAAAAAAACAGCTGTTGCATTTTGAAATGAAACTAGCATCAGACTGACAGTTGAAGGGGAGGAGTTAACGGATGCTCCGCCCAAGCCGCCTAATTTACATCAATTGAGATGGATGGTCATTTCAGGGCGGAAGTGCATTTTCAGATTTTAACTGAAGATTATGAGGGTAGGGCCTACAGGAATTTCTAAAATAAAATTACCTACATTGATAAGCTATTTACTATAAACGCTGCAATATTTCATGAAAAAATAAAAATTGTATTTTTTGATTGCACTGGGACTTTAATTAAAAAAAAAAAAAGTGAAAGTGACATATTAGTCAGCTATGGTGACCCATACCCGAAATGTGACCTCTGCATTTAACCCATCCAGAGAGAAGTGAACACATGCACAGCAAGTGGTGAACACATGTACACCCGGAGCAGTGGGCAGCTATCACTGCAGCGCCCGGGGAGCAAGTAGGGGTAAGGTGCCTTGCTCAAGGGATTCGAACCGGCAACCTTCTGGTCACGAGTCCGACTCTCTAACCATTAAACCTGTATCTTATGTTACTATTTAATAAATAAAATATATTGGGTCATGATATTGTTTTGACACCTAGCTCCAACCTGGAAAAGATCATGTGAGAGAAAAAACACAGGACCACAACATTTTTGATGTAACACAGTTTGCTAGATGTGGTCTTACAATTTCTAATTCAGTCTAAATACGAACAAATAAATAATTAAATAAATAAAGTTTTGACTGACATGGATTACATTGGGGTCCATTTTATCAAGTATCAATAACATTTTGTTCATCGTCTATATATAAATATTGAAACGGTCATATAGTTAGATAATGGTTGATTTCAAATTTTTATGAAGTAAAAAATATTGTGAAGTGAAACTGACATGACAAGTTTTTGTTACTGTATAAACAAAAAACACTTAAACATTTTGGTGTTTATTAGTTACTTTATATTAAACATTAACGTGTTTTTAAATCCTACTTGTATAAAAATTATTTTCCCTTCATCATTTACTCAATATTGTTTATGACGTTATCAATACAGTTCCACCCCCTTACTAAAACCATTCACAGCTCCTTAACCTTTTGGACAAAGTGGGCGGGGTTTATTCTCAAAGGGGCGTGATCTCAGAGGCCAAACACAGCAGCCACGGGACGTTCCGTGCTGGAGGCGGGACCTAAACAACCCCCCACTACTCATCCATAGACCCTTCACCAGTTCACTTTATTCCTAAAAGCAGCAGATCGTTAGCCCTGTGAGGGAGAAACGCATTGTCTCTATTGTGGCGAAAGAAACCACGCCGGGAAAATAAAGCACGAACGCATAAAGGACGCGATCAAAAAAAAAAACGGAAAGTTACAAACGCGCAATTTCTCATTACAATCGTGAGATTCCTGTACCCAGTGCAAACCGGTAGGCAATCTATGTTTATTGGCCATTTGTGACCGATTTCTTTGTGTTAAGTGTCTTGGATAACAAGCATTAGTTCTTCCCTTAAGAAAATGACCCATGGTTTTATTATAGTGAAGTATAGTAACTGTGTTTTTTATTGGCGGAATGATTAACATTTGTATTAGGCTACTTTACTTTTACTACAAATGTCTTGCCTTAACTATCGTTGTTATTGCTATTGTGAGACAATGGTACATTTGTGGTTGGGTTTACCAGAAATACCTAATAAACTAATTAACTTACTATAACTTTTAAGGGTTAAATGTATATGTGCATATTTAAAAAGCATTGCTTGGTGGAAGATTATATAGACAACCAATGCAGGGCTTGACATTAAGCATTGTCATGTGGTTGTCGTTAGGACAAGTAAATTTGTCATTTTCTTGTCCTAGTACAAATATTACTTGTCCGAAGATAAAAAATGATATTTCATTTGAAGCCATTACAAAACATTCACTTGTCCCGGACAAGCGTTAATGTCGAGCCCTGCGATGTCATGGACACAATGTGACATTTTTGGTCCCCTTTTTATATAAATTAAATGTTGCATGTCTATTTTAATATAATTTATATCTACTTTAAAACAATTGGTTGTCTACTTGTATCATTTTCTCAGTCTGTTATTCAAGTATTATGAGATATTGCTTCATTCATTTGTGTCAAATAAAGAGTGTAAAGGAAAATTCTGCTTTTCTTATAGAGCATAAAATAATCATATTATAAATTAGCACATGCTAAAGATGAATGATGAGTTTTAGAATAAGTTTTGTTTCATTTCCATTTTACATTTAAAACTTAATCAGTAATGTAGCTTATTAACTGTGATTTCTGACCGTTTTTGACAGTGTAGTGCATGCATGTTAGCGTGCCAGATGGAATGGCACTTCAAAATCTCTCTTTCCTGGACCTTATGGTTAACGGTCTGGGGATAAGGGGTCAGAGGTCAGAAATAAAGTAGTAAGATCATCCCCTAACTGATTGGAAATAGGATGCACACTATTGGGAAATGGGAACATTTTATTGGGAAATGTAACATTTTGGGTATTTATAATTGAGACACTTGAGTCACAATGTGAATGCACCAGAGCAAACCAATCAATAGTTCATGACAGCATGTGTAGACACGTCAGATTCTCCCAGAAATCAGCTTTATACTCTGCAGTTACTGTTTCTCAAACTTTGTCCTGGATGTAGACATTTCCAACGCAATGAGATAGATGTTTCTGGATTTGTCGTAACAGATAAGAGGTCACAGACCTCACATTCAAGGCCAGAGAGGAGGACGTGATTTTTTCAGGGGTGGCGGTTTTGTCTGGTTTGAATGCTGTGTGATCTGGTCAAACGTAAAATCGGGTCCAAAGCTCTTTTGTAGCATTTGTGACCCTGGACCACAAAACCAGTCATAAGTAGCACATGTATATGTAGCAATAGCCAACAATACATTCATGTATGGGTCAAAATGATTGAAATGTAATTCATGCCAAAAGCCATTAGGAGATCATTTTAAAGATCATGTTCCATGAAGATATTTTGTAAATTTCCTACCGTAAATATATCAACATTTTATTTTTGTGAGTGGATGCAAACAAACCTGTTTCTTCTTAGCAACGGCCTGCCACAGCGCCGCCTTTAAAGACGATTTTCTCAATATTTCGATTTTTTGCACCCTCAGATTCCAGATTTTCAAATAGTTGTATTTCGGCAATATATTGTCCTAACAAACCAGACATCAATGGAAAGCTTATTTATTCAGCTTTCAGATGATGTATAAATCTCAAATTCAAAAAATGGACCCTTATGACTGGTTTTGTGGTCTAGGGTCACATTTGTTCTTGTGTGTCACAAGACAGGTTACCTGTGAAATCTGTTGTTTAGTTTTATAAAAAAATTCAGTATCATGATTCATGTATACAAAAAAAAGATCCATAGCTTTACCATCTAACACAGTGGTTCTCAAACTTTTTCGTTGTAAGGCCCCCTTTGTGTTAAGTGCATCGCTTTGCGGCCCCCCATATAAAGGCGTATAATCTTAAACTTAGAATTTTAATTAAACCAAAAACATTCAGTTATACAATGCTGGAACCTCAATTCTTTTGGTTGGTGGTGTCATTTTTCTGATGTTTGATTGCATAAAATCTATGATAAATTTCTATATTTCATAAAATGCCACAAAATCTGTGGGCCCCTGGATCCATCTTGGGGCCCCCCAGGGGGCCACGTCTCCCAGTTTGAGAACCACTGATCTAACACCATCACTGTATTTTAGCAGCATCACAATGCTTTATTGTAGGATGTCTAGGAATGTCTAGGAAGTGAAGAGCTTGAGATGTGTTGGTTGTGTCACAATTGTGTTAATGTCTAACAATTGTCAGATGGTCACTTAAAGTGCACATCTGCATAAAGAAATAAGAATAAATGTTTGATCTCAGCTCATGTTTATTTTATGGCCTCTCCAGATTTTAGCCCGATTTTGGCCCGATTTGCATGTCGTAGAACATTGTAGTAATTCGTAAACGACATGGGGCGTCAAGACGCAAGATTCAGTCGTGTCGTCTCGTATAGTTCGCCATAGTATACGACAACCGAAACTGCTCCTGCGAGGTCGCATGACATCACGACAGAAAGACTAGCATGTTTAATTTTTTCCAATAGAAGCACAGCACAGAAGCGTTCTCACTGAAGCTCTTCCGTACACAACATTCAAACATCTGTTACATTTTCTCATGACTAAACATAACATAACTTTACCTCAAGTTCTCTCTGTAGAATGGACAACCCATACTGTCCCCGTCTTGCAATCCAGGAACGTGTCCACTGTCAGGATTTTGTTTCTTTTTTTTACGCTTTTCTGATGCCAAAACAGCCAGTACAAAACACGTTGCTTCAATTCCCATGAATTTTTATACTGCAGCCGCTTCTTTCCGGAAGTCAGTCAGTCACTAGAGTAACGCCTACTCAATAACATCATATACGCAGTCAACGTCACCCACGTCGTAAAAGATGAAAACCCGTTCTCGTTGGGAGGACACGCATAGTCTGCCATTGTTTCTTGTGAACGACATGTCAAGATTTGCAAAGTCAGAATCGCAAAATCTGACACAGTTACATCGTAACAGATGAAAAAAATCGTGTAATCTGGAGAGGCCATTAAAGATAGATTTGATAACATCTGCGTTTCACTATTTGCAAATCTTTTCATCCAGCCAATTTACTCCATTATGCAAGCACAAACTTAGTCATTATTATGTAAGACTGTGTCCAAAATCGCCCTCTATTCTTTCATTCCGTACATTACTTCACTAATAGTGTCCACTTGAATATAAAACTGTGAGCTAATTCATACACAGGCGTCAAATTTGGTCAAAATGCAGGAATTTGGTGCTTCTCGATATGTTTTCGGACACCAATCAAAATGATTTTGCCCTCGAATAGTCGACTACATAAGGGGATTGATTTCTTATGCTCAGGACAACTGTTGTGTTGCTGTTGTTGGTGTAATGTTGAGATCTGTGGACGTCATGTCCCATTAGTTGTCCCATTGGCCCATTTTAAAAGGATTCTTCACCCAAAATTGAAAATTCTGTCATCATTTACTCACCTTCGAGTTGTTCCAAATCTGTATAATTTTTTTGTTCTTATGAACACAGAGAAAGATATTTGGAAGAATGCTATAACCAAACAGTTCTTGCCCCCCATTGACTCCCATAGTGGGAAAAATTACTGTATCCATTTTTTGTTCTGTTGAACACAAAATAAGACATTTTGAAGAATGTAGGACAGCAAACAGTTCTGGGGCACTTTTGACTACTGTTGTATTTTTTCCTACTATGGGAGTCAATGGGGGGCAAAATCTGTCTGCTTACAAGCATTCTTTCAAATATCCTTCTCTGTGTTCATCAGAACAAAGAAATGTATACAGATTTGAAACAACTCGAAGGTGAGTAACTGATGATAGAATTTTCATTTTTGGGTGAAGGATCCCTTTAAGTGGTTGGCGCCTATATGCCCCTCATGCCATGAAAATTAAGATGATGAAATAAAATGGTCCTTTCTGCTATTATATGTTAGCTTTGAGATTATAGTTAAAATCTACAGATGTTGCAGTGACTGTACTATGCATGTTGGAGTTTGAATGCATGAAAAGTCTTTGTAGCTTTTGGACAAGGGTTACATCACCAACTTTAGAGATGGTCTTATTACCATAGAAGCCATTTGGTTACCTATATTCCCACGTATTTTCCTAGTATGTGCAATATTGTTCTTGTATTGCTTGATTTCTAAATAAAATCTTCTGAAAAATCATGACTCTACTGTAGCTGTGTTTAACCCCAGAAGAGTTCCAGTCGAGTCGTATTTACACTGTTATACCAAAGGGAACATCCAAACATGGTCAGGTCAGCATGTGTAAAGTGCCAGCAATACCACATTTGCAGGCATGGACTTTTGGGACAGAGCGTGCCAACCAATCAGAGCGCCCTCCGCTATTTACATCAAGAGCTGAGATATTTTGGAGCAACGTGGAACAAACTGGCCAGGGCAGACTTTGTAAATAAAATCCAGACCCATAACATTCGTCCTGGTGTGGGAACAAACGTTTGACTGGTTGAATAAAGTGGATAAAACACTCTCCTTGGCCACTGCATGGTGAGATTGTGGAGGAAACATAAAATGTGTAGAGGTCATGACTTATTTGTTGGAGATGTTCTGATGTGTCTGCTGTAGGATTGTGTGGTTTGCTTATGTGAAAGTCCAGATAAAGCAGTATACTGTTGAATGGACATCAAGGACGGCGTGTGAAACACCTGCGAAGAGAATTAAACAGATGTTCTTAATACTGCGCATTACCTTCGAGCTACCATGTTTCCACCGGCTTAACCTTCACCTGCCCTCCGTCTTTTAAACGTATTGACCTGTACATTGACCATTTTAAAAACATTCATCATGTGACCAGCCGGACGCTTTTGCTCTCTCCCTGGCCATAAAATTACCTTTCATGATCATCCATAAGACCAAGTGTCTTATGATTCAAAGTTCATCACAGGCTCAGAGCTAAATTTATCAGCACAACACATCTTTCATAACCTTGGACTCGATTCCAGGCCACAGGACCAGTTTTCTTCACTGGGCCACTTGGTATTTAGATGCGTTATTGTTGCCAAAAACGTGTGTGTCATTGGTTGCCACAGGACTCCCTACCTTTCAATCTCCCTGTGTAGCCCCCTGTCAAAATTCAAAGCCCCTTGGTCCCCACAGAGCAGCTGTTTGTAATGCCTGATGCGTTGCCCGTATAGCTGTTCTTGTAACTGAACAATACCTCCATGTGGGATAATTTAGGACGAACAAGAGTCTAATCCTATTAAAGTATTAAACTTTAATAAAGATGGGCTATTCCTCAATGATCGATCAATAAATTAGACGCATTGTTCTAAATTCCCTCTGTACGTTTAATCTGGAAGAACTTTTATTATGAAAGTGTGCCATTAGCCGGCGTAGTTCCGCTTCTGCGGTTGCTGTTTACTTTCACTTTCTCCATCCGCTTGCTCCGCCATTTTCTACAGGTGTTAATAACGACCACATTTAACACTTTGTGGCCATATACTGTACAATTGGAGGAGCAATGTTGTGCCATTTGCTGTGAACATTCAAGACATCAGATAAAGAGTTCAACAGTGCCCTGTCTCCTGTCAAACTTCTTACCCGAGTCCCGTAGTGGATGAGCATTCACATACCTACCTAAACGATAAACCAATAAACACATTACAACGTTTTCTCACTCAGTTTTCTCTGCAGACTGTGGCATTTTTAAGTATTCTGTGTTAAAGGTATCATGACAGCTGGATGTTTCAATAGTCCCTCTGTTTTACTGCTTCTGTGGTAGGGCTGGGTATCGATTCTGATGTTCCGATTCGATTCGAGTCAATGATTACAGATTTAAAACAAATCCTATAGATATTTCTAAAAAAAGATCAGTAAACATCAGATTACAATGGTGAATTAAAAAAGTGAAATGAAGAGCCACAAACCTGTATATTAAACTTTAAACACACTTGGGTGTATTGAAACAGAACAGTCGCAGACCGCATAAAAAAACGATAAATCAATTTTTCATTTTTTTTGCCCAACCCAACTCTGTGGGGCCATCCAACATTCAGACCTCAATCGCAAAATTAACAGAATTGGGATGAATGTTATTGAGGTTTCATTGGAGAATTTTCACGCAGTTAAATTACACTCCAGTTGCCTGTGTTTTCTTTTTGTGAACTGACAACTTAATGTTAAGCATAATTGGATATTCGGTCTTGGGGGAAGCTGATTGAATAATCACTGAATAACTCTGGAGCTGTAGAGGTTTGTAAATGGACGTTTAAGAACATTGTATTTTTTGAGTTAGTTGATTGAATCTGAGCACGAATCAAGAATGCAAGCAACTTTTCTGAGCATCTGTATGACAGAATTTTTATTTTTGCGTGTACTTTAAGCCTTTAAGTACACGCAAAAATAAAAATTCTGTCATTTATGCACTGTCACGTCGTTCCTAATCTTGGTATGACTCTTCTGTGGAACACTAGTTTGAGAAATGCCGTTTTATGTCCCATCAATGAAAGCCAAGGGAAATGTTGTTTGATTACCAACCAACATTCTTCAAAATATAATCTTTTATGTGAAACAAATAAAAGTCATACAGATTTGGACGTGAGGGTGAGTTCCTGATTAAATAGTTTCAATTTTTGGGTGATCTCTTTATTAAAATGACCTGAAAATTATGACGGATGTAAGGGTCCACCATGTTGCTCTTTATTAAAAGCTTTGAATGTGCTTAAACAATATATAGAAAAAACATAAAGATTTGCTCAAATTGATCCTAAAATCTTAATCTTTTACAGACATCTACAACATCGGGTTACAACACACAAACTGAAACATCAACCGATTCCACGATTCCATCATGGAACCTGCCAGATCAGAAGCAAGCATCCTTCCCAATGGGAAAGGTTGTGACCTGGGAGAGGAAATGCGTGTGCCGATGAAGTCTATGATGGAGGAAGACCAGTGAGTACTTTTGCATCACATTCATTATTTCGCTTGCTTTTTTTCCATTTCCATTTTATCTGCAAACATTGAGCTTGATATAATTTTGTGTTGTATTATTATGATGTGACGTCATGCATGTGTGTGCAATGGTGAAAATTCTTATGTGTGATGGTGGTGCTCAGTCATCTGCATGGAAAACCAATCCACTTAAATCAGTTCCTTTCACAAACAGTGACACAGTAAAATATGTATTTAATAATAATTATTATGTATTATTTTATCAGTATTAGCCATAGTAAAAAATTTACATCAACTCTAATATAACAAAAGATATGGAAAGTATTTACATCTCCCTTTTAAAAACAGACAAATCGATAAATTTTGCTATTCTAACATTATTATACTCTATATGGTCAGTTGTGTTGTAATATTAGCATCGTTTTTTTATACAGAATGCTCTTTTTGGTCAGAACCCAAAGAATAAACAGTTTTCTTTTATAAAACTAGTTACCTCAGTAAGTGTAGTTATGTATATTTTGGCATGGTGTGTTGACGCTTTGGTATGTCTAAGTGCATGTTTACCCTATTTTCCATTCCTGCTTGGTGATGGACCCTTCCACACTGTCTCTCAACACTCAGACATGTTATTCAAAACAGCAGGTATGTCAATAGTATAAAACCAAAGGCATTTTTTAAATAAAGATGTTGGAGTAAGTTCATTGAGGCCGCCTGCAAGATCATTTTCAACTTCATTTAAAGTGTCTTTTACCTTTTGTCCAACAGATTTGATGACCCCGATGGAGCGTTGGCTGAGAACATTGAGTTTCTCCCCAGTGGTGAGAGCAAGAAGCCACGTTTTACTGACGTAAGTATGCTCAACGTGAAATTTTAAGTAACGAATACCCATTTTGCTTACTATACTGTATATATGAAGAGTTTGGTTCCAAAATGAGAACGTTTTCACAATTTTTCAAAAATCATGTTTTTTATTATGTTTTTATTGTGTTTTGTTAGCTCTATTTTTTAAGGTATTATGGCTTATATCAAAACAAACCAACTGCAATTTGATTGATATTAATTGGAATGTACAATAAAAAAACATGATTTTTGAAAATCATTATTTGATTATCTCATTTTGGAACCAAACTCTTCATATGCAGTTTTGCCTATTTTTATCTAGTCAAAGCATAAATTTCCATAAATAACATTTGAATTTTTTTTTAAGATTATGTAATGAATGTAATTTCATTCTTTAGTTTGAAGGGAAGACCTCCTTTGGCATGTCAGTCTTCAATTTGGGAAATGCCATCATGGGCAGTGGAATTTTGGGATTGGCCTACGCCATGGCCAATACTGGCATTCTTCTCTTCCTGTAAGTAGAAAAACCTTCCCATTTATTAGGAAAAATTGGTGTACTGTACGTGTATTAAAAGCTCTAGTTTTTCAGAACTCCTGGGGTCTTGTTTTCTACTACAAATATCTAAAAATTCTTAAATCGAGAAACATTTACTTGACAAGGAAAGTGACCTAAGATATTGTTATTAAAGAAAATATAAGAGTTGAGTAATTAAAAGTAACACTGTACTTTTTAAATGATTACATACTGTGTTGTCAAAGTTGACAAGCACCTTTTAATACTTTTTTTTATTGGTAATACTTTTTTTTATTGGTTAGATATTTGCAAAACCCAGTAACAAACATAAAGGGTGACTAATAATAATGATTTATGGCAAAAAAAATTAAAACCACGAAATATGGAGATACGAGGTTTCAGAAGGAACTAAATTAAGTAAATGTATCTTGATTCAAGAGCTTTTTTACTACAAAAAAGACAAAGTGCTTAATAACAAATTCCTATTTTGCAGTATTTTATGTTTTCCCTGTCAACCTTCGATGAATCTGAATTTAACTTAATCTAAGTGTCAAGCAGTTGGCAGCCCATTTGCTGTTTAATTGCCATGGTATTTACATTTAGGCTGTTATCAGATGCTAACAATACTTAAAGTATTGAAATGAAGGACGTCTATAGTAAGAAAGCATGTGTGTTTGTGTCTGCCGTGACATCAGAGCACCCGTTTAATGTTCATTCCCCTCCTCTTAAAACTTTCCACTAGTTGGCTCCACCCCTCTTGCTTATTTATGGACCCAGAAAGGCCAACACATCCTTCTTTTTATTTTTCGGCCCACCCCCTGTCCAGATATAGTTGTGATATGTCTCGGTTTGATTGGGGAAGAGAGCGAGCAGAAGTCTGGGGCTTCTGAACTACTCTGTCGGGTCACAGGGAATTAAATACTACATCTCAGATTACCTCAGAGTCAAAAACTGCTTCCTCCAGTCCAAAGATAATCTAGTGCAGTTTACTTCCACAGAAGACAGTTCATTTCCAGTTATATGTATATCTTATTAAATCTGTTTTCACAGTCAATTACCTCATTTGTCATCAGTCCACGTAATTTTATCTTTTAAACAGAAATGGCGATAGAGAGGCAGATGTTATGATTTACGACTTTAAAGAAAAAGATGCATAACTATTACTCAGCCATTAACAAACAAAAGAAAGCCATTTGTGTTAACATCTTTTGGATGGATCTCTTAGCAATTTGATGGTCTAATGAAAGTATCTCCTCACAAATTTACAATGCAAATTCTCATCACCCTTGTGTTGAATAGCACACGTTCAAGAGAACACTTCTTGTGCTCAGTCTTGAATCCGTGAGCAGCTGGATAGGTCAATAGTCCTTCACAACATCCATCTTAGTTGAATACAGAGCTTTGTCACACATTTGTCATTCAAAGAGACTCACAGTTTGCTAATTCCCAGGTTCGTCTACCATCGTCTGCATTATTTGCTCTCCCTCTTGTCATTTCAAACCTGTATGGCTTTCTTTCTTGGCGTTCTTCTGCAGAACCCAAAAGAAGATATTTTGAAGAATGTTGATAACTGAACAATGGCGGTACCCATTCACTTCTATTGTATAGACACAAAACCAATGCAAGTGAGTGGGTACCGTCATTGTTCGGTTATCAACATTCTTCAAAAGAATCTGTAAAATCATAGTCAATAGATTATTATTATTATATTACTATTGCCATGTGTAGTCTAGATTATTTATGATAATCTTTAATTACCATGATATATAAAAGTGCCATACTACAGTACCGCCATAGTGACTTTTTGTGGTTGTACTTCTCTGTTGGTGTAGTTTTATAGGTGTGACATGATGGTAATGTTGTTTGGTGTTTTTCCAGGTTTCTCCTCACAGCCGTAGCTGGTCTCTCCTGCTACTCCATTCATCTCCTGCTCAAGTCCTCTGGTGTTGTGGGTGGGTCATGATAATCAGCTGATGTATGGAAACTTGGCTTCAGTTGTGGGATTTGTCTCTCTTAATATTATTATGACATTAAATTCCAGGAATCCGCTCATACGAACAACTGGGAATGAGGGCTTTTGGAATATCAGGGAAGATGGCGGCCGGAATTGCGATCACTCTCCAAAACATCGGAGGTACGGAAAACCACATGCGATTTGAATGTAAAAAGAGCGGGAGGAATTATATTTTATAAAGAGGAAAAGAAGATTATTTAAAATTATATACTGTACAGTATAACAGTAAAGGTAATACAGTGACTTGGATGGATTTACATCAGGATAAACTAAAAGTAAACACAAAAATACTACAAATATATTTGAATATTTTAAGATGTAAATAGCATTAAAGGAACATTTCATCCAAAAATGAAAATTCTTCATTTACTCACCCTCAAGTTGTTCCAAATCTGTATACATTTCTTTTTTCTGATATTTGGAAGAATGCTTGTAACCAAACAGTTCTTGGCCACCATTGACTACCATTGACTAAATTTCTTTGTTCCGTTGAACACAAGGACTCTTTGGTTACAAGCGTTCTTCCAAATATCTTCCTCTGCGTTAATAAGAACAAAGAAATGTACACAGATTTGAAACAACTTGAGGGTGACTAAATGATGATGGAATGTTTATTTTTGGGTGAACTGTCCCTTTAAGTGTGTATTATGGTAATAAGGATTGAGGATGTGGCACTTAAATGTTATTAAAAAAATTGCAATGCAAAAAAAATCTGAATGAAAATCTTCCCCCATCTAATACAACCAAGTAGCAATTCATGGGTTTTGTCAAGCAGTGATGTAAAATTTCTAGCTATTTAAAACAAGGAATGAGTCCTTCACAACGAACAACCACATCAACACAGTATAAGACAACTGCACATTAACAGGAATAATGCAAATAAAATGCAATAAAACATTTCTCGTCAATGTTATTTCTTAATACATTTCTACAGCCATGTCCAGCTACTGTTACATCATCAAGTCCGAGTTCCCGCTGGTTCTGCAGGCATTTCTGAGGGCAGATCCCAACTCAGGGTAAGAACGTTGAATGTCAGTGTAAAATATCAGAATCAGAATCAGAAAGAGCTTTATTGCCAAGTGTGCTTGGACACACAAGGAATTTGTCTTAGTGACAGAAGCTTCCAGTGCACATACAGGTTAAAAAGTGACAAGGCACAGGTAACAAAACATGAAAAATAAATATACACATTTGACAAAAAGGACAATATTAGACAAAAGGACAATAGGCAGTATATTGGATGTACAGATGTGCTATGTACAAATTATACTGTTATATACAAGTTATGCAGGGGAATGTGGATAGCTGAATATTATATCAACAACATATCGTCGCTGTCGGGCGGAATCCTCGCATCTCCAAAACCATTATTTTTCAGGAAATTAAAAAAACTGTAAAAAAACTTGAGTTATTAAACATTGTATCGTTAAAGTTGGTATTATACCTTATATTGCTATCATATACTGTTGTGTACCAACATTAACACAACATTTCCCCAAAACCATGTTTAATCGGAGATACAAGGTTTATGACTTGGGAGCAGGGAGATACGAGATTACGCTGTCATTGATAAGAATGGTACGGACACAGACGTCGCTGCTGCCAGCAGTGTTCATCAAAGTCTGCGGTCGCGTTGAGCCTTTTGACAAGACACGAGGCTTTAAGAGGTAATGAAAGCTAATGATTGTGGTTACATACATCTTCCTAAACTCTATTTTAAACGTTAGAGCTATGAGTGATGCAATACCAAAATAAAACGTTAAACAGGCTGTCTAATATAGGCGGAAATTAATCTGCACGCAAATAAAGTCGGCGGTCGCGTTGAGCCTCTTGACAAGAGAAAAGGCTTCAATCGTTAACCAAAGCTAACGACTGTGGTTACATACATCTTCCTAAACTCTATTTTCAAGGTTTAAGAACTATAAGTGATGTAATACAAAAAACGATGAGCTGACTATAGGCTGTCTAATAGGTGGAAATTAGCCGAATCTGCTCGCAAACTTACCTTCGTGGCTCATGGGCTTCCTTCTGCACTGAAGCATTACAGCTATAGATTTTTAACAAAACAGGCCTACTCAAATCTAACCTAACTATTTTCACTCGTTATTGTCTAAAAAACTTTCAATCAGGAGACGTAATGCCGAGAAGCTCCCGCGGAGTGAAGAAGAGGTGGAGTTACGAGACTTCTCAGACAGTTGAAGTGTCCAATGGAGTTAAGAGATTTGCTCTCAAGCTATTTTCAACACATTAGATTGGTTAATAATTTGTAAAAATAACAGACCCACATGGGGACTGACCAATAGCATCGATTTGTGAAAAAATATGAAATTGACCGAATTTGGACATAGGAGGTTTCCGCCCGACAGCGACGATATGTATAATAAATATGAGTATATAGTTGTGTATTGCACGTGTTTTTATTGCACAGTAGAACATTTAACTGTTCAAGAGGTAGATGGCCTGAGGGAAGAAACTTTTCCTATGTCTGACTGTTTTGGTGCTCAGTGCTCTGTAGCGCTGACCAGACGGCAGCAGTTCAAAGAGAAAGTGTGAGGGGTCCAGAGTGATTTTGCGAGTTCTTTTACTCACTCTGGATGAGTACAGTTCTTGTAGATTGGGGAGGGTTGTGCCAGTGATTCGCTCAGCAGTCCGGACTATCCGTTGTAGTCTTCGGAGGTCAGTTTTTGCAGCTGAGCCGAACCAGACAGTTATGGAAGTGCAAATATTGTGAAATATTGTATTGAAATGTTCAAATCTTCACCCTGATGATTGCTGGAGATTTTTGCATGCTTGAGTCCACCGGTGGAGATACGTGTACAGTCATTATCAGCTGACAACCGTTGAGGGCAAATAACTTGTATCTGCCAGGGCCAACACTCAAAAATGTCAAAGTGACATCGAGAGGAGGTGTGGTGTCAGCCTTTAACTATGATATGTCAGCTAATAAGAGAACAGTCAGGAACTGATTGGCTGACGCAATCTCTTTCCCACCACACCTCTGTCCTGCGCGTGACAGCTGCTTCAAACAATGCTGTCATAGCGAACACTTAATGCGACTGATGTCAGAAGACACAACTGCTTTGTCCCCTTGTTTCCGAACTTTAGGTTTTTATTTCGGTTAGCCTCAAACTTTAAATTCCTTAAACCATTGGTCTCTAGACCCACCAAAATATATTTGGTGTAATAAATATTTAAAGGGATAGTTCACTCAAAAACTGAAATTCTGTCATCATTTACTCATCCTTTGTTCCAAACTTTCTTGTTTCCAAAATTACTTTGTTCTGCTAAACACTTAGTAAGATATTTAGAAGAATGTCAGTAACCAAACAGATCCCATAGTATTTTTTCCCCTACTATGGCAGTTAATGGGGGATGACATCTCTTTGGTTGCTGACATTCTTTCAAATATCTTCCTTTGTGTTTAGCAGAACAAAGACATTTATACAGGTTTGGAACAATCTGAGGGTGAGTAAATAATGACAGAATTTTAGTTTTTGGGTGTGCTGTCCCTTTAAGTATTATAAAATAAGTAAAGCTTCACAGTATTAATAGTGGAAAAGATTGATTTATGGCAGAAATATGATACATTTGCATATATTCATTTAGCAGACACTTTTATCCAAATCAATTTACAAATGAAGGATCATTGTGCATTTTGGCAACAGTAAACGCATATACATATTTCTGTGGCTTCTTGCTATGTTATCTGCCGTGTAAAACCATGTTAACAACTACATATATTAGAAGCACCCGCCTCTACTTCAGTAACATCTTAATGTTCGGATGTCTTGTATAATGTATGAATCCCACATATAGCGACCTACATTTAGCATCACCGGGCAAAACTTTGGCACGCACCCTTCCTCGACTGTGTTTGGACACTGGGGATGAAAAAGAGGCTCAGTGAGGGGCCGAAAATAAGTCCTTTCGTATTGCACAACAGCTTATGTTGGGGCAGGATAGCGGTTACCACAGCATGTTGCAGTTCACTTAAAGCTATATAAAGCCACAGCAAACACAACTTACTGGCTCATAAATCATGAGAATCGAAGAAGTCAGAGTCCGTCTGGGATCGGATGGTGGGAGACGGATTCCCGGAACAGTGTGAATGTTTTCCATAGCCGCACAACTGGAGATGCTTAAATTGGTCAGTCAGACAGGCAGAGAAATGATTTCTAAATATTTTAGTCTGAATTTACAGTAGTTACTAGGTGCTTTGGATAAAAGCGCCTGCTCTGTTCAATCCAGAGTTGTTAGTTTTGCTTTTAGTTTTATTGTAGCTTTACTAATATTTCAAAATAGCTTTTTAGTTTTTATGTTAGTTTTAATTCAATTTTAGCAGTTTTGTTATTTGCTTTTGTCATTTATTTGTTTATTTTATATGTTGCTATATAAAATGTACTAGTTTTTTATTTGTAATTTACATTTTTTGTTTAGTTTTTGCAATAATTTTTAGGCCATTTTGTTGAATGCTTTTGTCATTTTATTATTTATTTTATTATTTTATTATGTTGTATATATAGTATTTATTAGTTTTTGTTTTAAATGTAATTTTAAATAATATTTTCGTTAATTTCAATAAACAATTTAACATTTCTTAAACTAAAATAACCTGCAATCTTGTATAATTCTGGCATTGCAGGTCACAAATCTCTACATTCGTATTGCCAAAGCATTTGCAGCGTACAAATAGTGCAAGTATGTAAACAGACGAAAAGAAAGATAATTATAGTAATAAAATAAAATAAAGTGTGATGTATGTAGTGCAACTTAAAGTGGTTTATAATATATGTAAATATATAAGTATAATAATATATATAGTAGTCTGTAGTCTGTATCTTGTCAACGTGGCTCTTAGTTTTTTATCTGTCACTGTGTACAGATAGTCTGCTATACTGTATTCTCTCTTTAGAGACAAATAACATTGCATTTTACTTGTTGTTTTGTTTGGGTTTCCCAATGAGTGAAATAGTTTTGCTTCATTTGTGTTGTCATTTGGTTGAGTGTGATTTTGTCAGTATTGTTGTGGTTGAGAGCATCAGTAGATGTTAGGACTGAAACATCAGGACTGAAGCTCTGGACCAGCTGACAGAGAGGATTCATTTCTTTGCTCATCTCGTGGTGTTTCAGGGCTTTAGAATGATATGAGTGAGGGTCACTGTGTTTTACATGTTTCCAGAATTTGATCGCCCTTTTTTCTATCTTCATGATCAGTGGATATTTGCCTAATTCTGCCCTTCATGCATTGTTTCTCTCTCTCTCTCTCTCTCTCTCTCTCTCCAGGGAATGGTATCTTAATGGCAACTACTTGGTGCTGCTTGTGAGTGTGTGCGTAATCCTACCTTTGGCTCTAATGAAACAGTTGGGTGAGTCGATCATTTTTCTTCATCCGTCTCTTTCACTCGTCTCTTCACCTCAAGCCCCCCTGATCTACACTTGACCCAGTTAAACATACCGCTCAGGTTACAGAGCATCAGTTCGGCCACGGCACATTCTGTTCTCGTTTGAAGTCATTTGTTCATACGGTACCAGCACATGTATCTGTTTTTGTTGTTTTCACATATTTTATAGTAATTTCAGCAGGCTGACCGTGTCAATTTGATATACGTTGCTGTGGCTTGACATATCTGTGAACAGAGATTAGCTCTTGAGACGGTGATACAGACGTGCTCAAATTTGTTGGTACCCCTCCACAAAAAACGAAGAATGCACAATTTTCTCTGAAATAACTTGAAACTGACTAAAGTAATTGGCATCCACCATTGTTTATTCCATATTTAATAGAAATCAGACTTTCTTTTTGATTTTTTCTTCAACATAATATTGTAAATAATAAAACAAATGAAAATGTCTGAACAAAAATAATGGGACCCCTAACCTAATATTTGTTGCACAACCTTTAGAGGCAATCACTGCAAGCAAACGTTTTCTGTAGCTCTCAGTGAGACTTCTGCACCTGTTAACAGGTAGTTTGGCCCACTCTTCCTGAGCAAACTGCTCCAGCTGTCTCGGGTTTGATGGGTGCCTTCTCCAGACTGCAAGTTTCAGCTCTTTCCATAGACGTTCGATAGGATTCAGATCAGGACTCATAGAAGGCCACTCCAGAATAGTCCAATGTTTTGTTCTTATCCATTCTTGGGTGATTTTAGCTGTGTGTTTTGGGTCATTATCCTGTTGGAGGACCAATGACTCGCTCCAGAATGCCTTGATAGTCTTGAGATTTCATTGTGCCCTGCACAGATTCAAGGCACCATGTGCCAGATGCAGCAAAGCAGCCCCAAAACATAACCGAGCCTCCTCCATGTTTCACTGTAGGTATGGTGTTCACTTCTTTGAAAGCTTGATTTTTTCGTCTGTGAACATAGAGCTGATGTGACTTCCCAAAAAGCTCCAGTTTTGACTCATCTGTCCAGAGGACATTCACACAGAAGGATTGTGGCTTGTCAATATGAATTTTAGCAAATACCAGTCTGGCTTTTTAATGTTTTTCTTTCAAAAGTGGAGTCCTCCTGGGTCTGCATGGAGCCCACTTTCACTCAAAAAGCGAGGGATGCTGCGATCAGAAACTGACGTACCTTCACCTTGGAGTTCAGCTTGTATCTCTTTGGCAGTTATCCTTGGTTCTTTTTCTACCATTCGCACTATCCTTCTGTTCAATCTGGGGTGGATTTTCCTCTTGCGGCCGCATCCAGGGAGGTTGGCTACAATTCCATTGACATTAAACTTAATAATATTTGCAACTGTTGTCACAGGAACATCGAGCTGCTTGGAGATGGTCTTGTAGTCTTTACCTTTACCTTTACCTTTACCATGCTTGTCTATTTTCTTTCTGAGCTCCTCAGACACCTCTATCCTTTGCTTTCTCTGGTCCATGTTCAGTGTGGTGCACACAAAGATACCAAACAGCACAGTGACTACTTTTCTCCGTTTAAATAGGCTGAATGACTGATTACAAGATTGGATACATGTGTGATACTAATTAAAGAAACTAATTAGATTGAAATATCATTATAATCCAATTATGTATTATCTTTTCTAAGGGGTATCAACAAATGTGTACAGGCCATTTTAGAATTTCTTTGTAGAATAAGCAATAATTCATCTCTTTCCACAGCTTCTTTGCTTTATTCTATGACATACCAAAGGCATGAATTTATACATGATACAATAGCTTTTAATTTCATCACTCTTCAGGAGGAATGAAGCATTATTTCAATGAGCTGGAAGGGTACCAACAAATTTGAGCACGTCTGTAACTCGCTTGTATTTTTTTTTAGCACATATGCTTATAGTCGTGAGTACTTGGTCTTGAATGAAGGTAAGCAGCGTGTCAACAGACAATGGCACTGTGATGATGTATTGATGTGCTATATTTATTTCTTCAGGTTACCTAGGTTATACCAGCGGTTTCTCCCTCAGCTGTATGGTCTTCTTTCTCACTGCAGTAAGTATCATCAAGGTTTACTGATTTAATAAATATTCATATTTAATAAATATTGCTGATACATGGAAATGATCTTAAAGTCCCCATGAACCGGAAGTTGCGATTGTTTTTACTTCCGTATTCTGACACATTTCCGAGTGAAAAGGAATTTCAAAGGAGACAATTAGTGGGCGTGGCTTGCGTTTTTCACAGTGAATTGATTGGATGTGTAAAAACAGCTGTTGCATTGATTTTGAAATGAAACTGGCAGCAGACTGACAGTTGAAAGAGAGGAGTTAACGGATGCTCCGGCCAAGCCGTCTAGTTTACGTCTTTTGAGATGGATAGTCACTTCAGGGCGGAAGTGCATTTTCAGATTTTAAAGGTGCAGCTTGTAACAATTTTGCAGTAAAATATCCAAAAAGCACTAAGCTAGTGTTATATATTTAGTTCAGCTGAGTACTTACAATATCTCAAATGTTTCCAACTACTTGTAAATCGTGAGAAAATTGCCTTTCTAAACAGAAAAGCTTTGTTACCCCTTTGTTACTGCCTTTACTGCCGTAGAAACCGCATGACAACAGTGTCTTGGACAAATGCGGAAGTAGTGTCTAGCGTCTAGCAAGCCACTATCTTGTTTCGAGCAGTCACTTATTTATGGACCACAATTATTCGCAACAATTATAAAACTTTACCTCATCTGCTAACATGATTTCTCGTTCCCGTCTGATTGATGGCCATCAGCGGCGGAGTTGAAGACAACAGATCACATCATTCCACGCTCCTTCACAGCGTCATCAAGCTACGGAATTGTTGTTGTTTTGATCTAGCGGCGGTTTTTACAAACTGCACCTTTAACTGAAGATTATGAGGGTACATGAATTTAGAAAAGAAAATGACCCACATTGATAAGCTATTTACTATAAACGCTGCAATATGTCATGAAAAAATAAAGAATTGTCATTTTTAATTTCACCGGGACTTTAACGGTGAACTTCGGCCTCCACATCCGAGTCACCTAAATGTAAAATCGTAGCTTGTTCATTGATTTGTAGCCTTAAAATTCTCATTTAGTGTTTTTGCATCATTACTATGGACTTATTACAACATTCATAAATAATTTCTTTAATACAAATCCATTTGGTTTGAATCCATTTGTCCCAAAATCCCACCACCTGTGTAGATTCACAGCCTCAAATTCAACAGTTCGCCCACACACTTCTCCCAGAGGGATTTTGTAAGATGAATTATACTGCAAACATATCACATCTACACGCAACAGTTCTTTCTAATGAAATAGTGACTTATAAATAAGGTGACAGACGAATTAGATTTTCATTTACACAGCCATTCCATAGACATTCTCTATTGTGTATTCTGATTCATATAGCTACTGTGTATATATCACTGTATCACACATGTCGAGGCCAACTACTGACCTTATAAATGCTATTTTATAAATGTATACCTTGAATACGATGTAAATCGCTTTGGATTAAAAGCATCTGCCAAATGCACAAATATACAAGTAATTTTTCATATTTTCTTCTATATCTATTTTGTTACTAGGTCATCTATAAAAAGTTTCAGATTCCATGCCCATTCGAAGAGTTTACATCTAATAACACATTGGCACACATGCATTCAAATGGAACGGTTGGCCACGCCCACACCTACCACAACGGCCATGAAATGGACTCACACTGTAGCCCCCAGATGTTCACTGTAAACTCACAGGTACAGTATGCTAGGATATCACTGAAGACGTGAGAAGTGTTTTTGTATTCAGATTGATACATGTACAATGGCATGAATGCAACAATAAAGTCATCTTGGTGTTTTACAGACTGCATATACCATCCCCATATTGGCCTTTGCTTTTGTGTGCCACCCCGAGGTCCTGCCCATCTACACCGAGCTTCGCAAGTAAGTAACCTGAAATTAAATCAAGTTCAATTAAAATGGCATTGAACTAAGCTTGTCTTTTGTATAAACAGAAATTTCCCACCCTTCTCTGTCTCTGTAGCCCGAATCAGAGGAAAATGCAGCACATTTCCAATATTTCCATTCTGATCATGTACGTCATGTACTTCCTTGCAGCTCTCTTTGGCTACCTGACGTTTTACAGTAAGTTTGAGGACTTGCACTTTTCTTTCCAATGGCTGATACAGCATAGTTCAACCGTGTGGAAAATGTGGGTACTATTGTACTACATGTGCCCAAATCCTATAAAATGAACTGACAAGTATCTCTAATTTGATCACAGCTAACGTCGAGCCCGAACTTCTGCATACCTACAGCAGGATCGACCCCTACGACACTCTCATCCTCTGCGTGCGATTGGCTGTGCTCACTGCCGTGACCCTGACCGTGCCCATCGTTCTGTTCCCGGTGAGTTTTACCAGATCGTAAATTCATTTAAGCTACATCGGAATGTGATTTGTCGTATAGAATGCAGGGAGTTGTGGTGTAGGAACAAGAGCTTTTTATTACTTTGTATCTTGTGTTCTCAAGATTCAGTTTGTTCTCTTCAAAGGTTCGAAGAGCCATTCAAGAGATGCTGTTTGCTAATAAGACCTTCAATTGGATCAGACACGTGGCCATCGCAGTCACCCTCCTGTCTTTTATCAACTTACTGGTCATCTTTGCCCCCAACATCCTAGGCATCTTTGGCGTCATTGGTGAGTCTGTCAATCATCCATGGCCCAAGTGTGGTTTCTGTTATAGTTGGAAACTTCACAGACTAGCCAAAAAATGAGAGAACAATCTGGTAATGATAGTCAGAAACATGTCTGAAATCCTAAAGCAGAGACTCTTGATGCCATTGGCTTATTTTGCATCCTTAGAATGGGTAACCAAGACTTCACTAACCATTTGAATAATCCATTACGAATGTGAATCAGTCAAATTTGTTCCTGTAGCTCAACTACAGTATAAAGGCATCTCCAAATGTATAGTTATAAATGTAAGTCAATGAGACAGTCAGAAACGTATCTGAAAGCCTGAAAGAAAGACTCTTTGAGTCATAGCCATGATATCATCGGTTTATTTTGTGTTGTCAGAATAGGTAAGAGACACTCAGACCTGCGGCTGGCTTTAAAGTGTGACTGTTGCTTGTTTGAACAGGTAGCGTTGTGACGTTGAGTCAATATGTTTGTGTGTTCAGTTATTGCTGAATAGAACGTCAGTGTCAAGGTGCAAAAGCTCAAACTTAGAGAATGTTCTGGTCAGTTTAACTGTTTCATAGTTGTAAAGAGGGAAGTGAAACACATGTACATAAAAAGCAAAAACAAAAACATCAAAATAAAAGCGTTTCGGAATTAATATACTTGTTTATTAATACTCCCACTTGATTTTATGGGGGGGTTTACGGGATTTTAAAATATATGATTATATTTTATTTTATATTCATCTTGCTCATCATGACATAATTATTCATCACTGAATGTCATTAAAAGACAGTGTAACTGAAAACATTCTTACTGTTACATTTTTGAGAACCATAATAATTGTTGACTTTATGACACAGGATTCTCATTTTTACCAACATGGACAACATCACTGAGATTTTAATTATGTTTTCTTTCAGCTTTAATGAAATTCTACTGATGAGCTGACCTTTATTTGTCCTGTTCTTCCTTCTCCAGGTGCAACATCTGCTCCGTGCCTCATCTTTATCTTCCCTGCTGTTTTCTACATCCGTATTGTTCCGAAGGATAAAGAGCCAACGCGCTCTACCCCTAAAATTTTTGTGAGTTATGATTTATAACCACTACCTATACATAAAGATAAAAGTACTTCTTAAATGTTGTCCGGGCATTACCAAACTTTTGAATTATGAAAGTCCAAGAATTATGCCTCTTATTTCAGTAGTCTTGAATATATTCCATGCAAACTGCATAATCACACTTGTTAGCTAGCTTAAGCATAAATGTTTGTTTATGTTTGCTTCACCACATGCTTTAAAGCAATTTGACATATGAATTGCAAAGAATTTATAAAGAATCAGTTAAATCGAGTTCACAAATGGTTAAACTCACAAATTGATTCAGTCCGAATGATTCTTAATTTAACTCACTCACTGAATTGGTTCATAGTTACAAAAATTGACCAAAATGTACTCTCTTTCTCTCTCAGGCCGCCTGTTTTGCTGGACTGGGCGTGTTGTTTATGATAATGAGCTGGAGCTTCATCATCATTGATTGGACATCAGGAAGCAGCAGTTCTCTGGGTGGCCACTAGAGGACAAACTATGTTGAATGCTGAGTGTATGTGCCTTTGAATGAGAGTTAGTGGTGTATTATATTAGAAGATGGTTATTTTTTTAAGCCTTATTTTTCTTTTATGACACAGAAGGTGCTCTATCCCACAATAACTACATTGAGTTTTTAACTGATACAGAACCCCTTTGTTTCACAATTTGCCTATCTGGAACTAATATAAAAAGGCTATACTATACAGTATATTAATGTACATTTTTTAGTATGGTTAAGTTAGTGCATTCTCTCTTATCTTGTACAAATGTGCTGTTTTGGCTCAATTTTGAAGCTTAACAGTTCTTATTGACCCCTCTTTGCTTTATCAACCACAACGTACTTGCCACACTTGACCGCGAGTACTGTAGAAACATGAATGTGTAAATATTCAGCTCTTGAATTTCCCTTTTTCTATAGCACAAGGAGATTGTAGAGAGATTAAGATTTTGAATGGTCTTCTTTAGATTATTAGTTTAGTATGGATGAGATGAGATGATAGAGACTGTAGTTTGCTCTGCAGGAGGTTTGGGACAATCAACAAAGTCAAATATCACTTCAGGTAATTTACAGTAATGTTAGTCAAGGGAGAGTCTGGTTTATCATAATGCATAAATTAAGTGTGCCAAAGCAAAGGATTTTTATAATCTATCTTTCATAAAGTATATATTCTGTTTTTCCAAAGAATGCACAGTAGAAATGAAATCCAAGGCGTGCCTTGATCACATTGAGATTTGAACGGTGAAAACATATTTATTTAAACGTATTAGCTATATATTGCAGTTCACTGGAAAAAAGTATTAGTATATGTTGTGGTTTTAATGTATACTTCGAATGACTGTCTTTTAGCATTTTTGTTTTTATAAAAATCATGCTGGATGAGTTCCACGCATCTGAGGCTATTTACACAAAATCTTGCTTGACAAAGTTACATTTATGATACGAGGAAACCTTGCATATATATTGTAACAATGTTTTACACAAAATGTTACCTCATCTGTATTAGATTTTCAACAAAGCATTACACTTAGGAAAGGTTTAAGTTTTTAATCGGTTGCTGCTCTCAGTATATCAAATGAAATTGATTGTAAATGTATTTTTGTCATCTCTGCTATTTAACATTGTTTCATAGTGTGTTTCTTGTATTCAGGCTTATTTGTCTTACAAAATCTAGAACGCAGTGTTTTTATCTGAAGGAAACTATTGAAGTTAGCTGTTCACCTGTTTGGTTGTGAAATATTTATCTCTTAGCCGGTGATGAAATTTGCTAGTGGCACATGTTGAAAACCTTGAGAAAACACTAGTAACAGAATTGAACATCCCTTTAATATCACAAGACACTAAAAAAGTGCCTCTTATGGAACCTAGTTAGTTTAAATACTTTTTAGACCTACTGTATTATTATTATTATCATTTCTAATATAATAATTTTAATTTGCAATTGATTTCAAGGGCTTTGAATTGTTCTCAGGCTTCAAGATAACATTGCATATGTTAATATATTGCATTTGTTAAACTACAGAAGCATTGGATAAGTAAAATCAAGGGAGTTCAATGTTAATCATTCAGATTTGATTCTGATACCCATTTCTATATATTTTCTCTTAAGTATTGCTACCTATTTGTTATATACCTATTGCTACCTATTTGTTATATTTCTCTTTTCTTGTAATAATATTATAAACAACACCAAATGTTGTAGTGATTAGACTGCAAAATCAACGTTTTAAACTACATATTACCTATTGTTTTAATGCATTATTTGCATCTATAACATCGTTGTACTTGGTAAAGTTGGGGGTCATATTTACTTCATCCGTATATAATGTATATAAATGTTGCTTATATCTGTGATGCATAGTTTGTATAGTGTAAATAGCAAAACCACACTGACAATAAAAAAGCTGTTTTTAAAGTTATGTAGGAGTTTGGCATTTTAGCTTGCCCCAGAACATTATGACTTACCAACATACATTTATTCATTTGGCAGACTCTTATATACAGTATACAAATGTATAGGCTACATTCAAGCTATACATTTGATCAGTTTTTTAATTCCTTAGAGAAATTGAGCCCATGGTCTTGGCATTCTCTGCTAAAATAAACGGATTATGATAATCTTTGTTACAGCTGCCAGGATTTCATACTGATGTGATGAGTTTTTCTAACACTTGAGGGCGATGCGCGTTCTTGCTCTAATTTATCGGTTATCATCAGATATAACCAAACTTTTACATTACCTATTTTTTGCATATTAGTTTTTTATACACAATCGTTTTCTGAACCTTTACGTTTCACTCAATTTCAGGTGCAAACGTGCTCGCAACCTTGAGCTGATGTGAGATTCGATTCGCGAACGAGTCGTTCCTTTGAACCGGTTCCAAACGATTCTTTCTAGCTGATTTGCAAAGCGTTATTTCATTCACTCCAACCTACCAACTAAACTTTAAGGTGGACAGGGTGTTGAAATGTGTCTTGAGTATCCAGTATTTAAAACCACATGCGACTTCTGGCCTAGGACATTTGATGATGTTGTTAAAAACAAGCAAAAAATCAAGCATTTCTATGTCACTGACATTTTTGTACATGACAAATAAACTTGAACTAACAAACAAAAGCTTCGACTCAAAAGAATTAGTAAATTGTCTTGAATCTGAGTGAACCGATTCGCTAAAATGACTTAGAAATGCCAACGTTTGGTGCGCAAGAGCACAAAACTACTGCATTTCCCACAATTCTCAAGTTGTTCGTGAGTGGGTGGGTGCTGCACGCCTCAGCTTTTCACAAACGCTCGAGCGTTCGAGTTGTGATTTTAAACGTCCTGAATTGCTCCAAGCCTAAATCGAAATGCAGAACCTGTAATTTGATAGACAGTCACGGGGAAAACACACGAACGGTTTGGCGTTTCTCAGTTTCGCACCACTTGGATACATTTCGTGACCACTTGCGCGCAAAGACATCTGACTCAATGCAGACAAATGGTATTTTATTTGAGGAACTGTGAGCTGTAGATGAAAGACGCGGCCGCTCTTTGATCTGAACGGAGGCGCTTACGGGAACATTATCGATTTGGTGGGAAACAAAAGCAACTTTTAATCGCGTCCAAACAGATCAACTGGGACTCGAGTGACAAGCGATTGATGGAGAGTCGCAGGCCCGCGATTTTTATTCGAACCTTTTAAATCGTGTTTTGTCTTTTTTGCGCATGTGTATCACGTCCGTTCGTTGTCTTAATAGTTCTGTGATTTTGTGCTGGAGCGGGACCGACAGAGCCTAAAGTCACGATCCTTCGTGCGGTGTTCGGTAAGTGCGAGTTTGCAGTGCGCACGGTTAGATCATGGGGTGCACGGTGAGCGCGGAAGACAAGGTGGCGTCCGAGAGATCAAAGATGATCGACAAAAACCTGCGAGAGGATGGAGAGAAGGCGGCGCGGGAGGTGAAACTGCTGTTGCTCGGTAAGTCGTGTGTCGTGTGTGTTTTCATCGGATCTAGGTCGCTTGCTCAGTTTACACTTACTAGCCCACCTCTCCCCGACGTTTATTTTTCCATTTGAATTTCCCTTACACGTCTTAAAAGCAAGACTTTGAGACTCGTTTGAATGCGATGTGTATGTGTATGAATGTATGTTGTGCGCTTCGGTGTGATGGACGCGGGAGGCAAACGCGCCAGCATCCCACGATGCGCGTTTGGTTGCTTTCATTCGAAACCACAGCACAAATCGCAAACAATCACCCAGGAGTTTTTTAGACATGTTTAGCCTACAATTGTACTTTTTAAACTACCCATAGAATACGAGAATGGTAACCATTTAGTCCTGTTTTATGTCTAACTAACATGGTTTTGCATTATGTAACTTTTCCACTCTGTGCACATCTGCCTCGGAAAACGGCATAGTTATGTTTAATGATGTGGTTTCCATGGATACTGCTTTTTCCTCCCTTATGTGCATGTGTTGCCATACCAGACAGGGGCCGACTAAATAACCCCATCCCTCTTGAAGTGCAGTTATTGAAGCCATAACTTGTGTTTATGTGAAATGATTGCGCATATAACCAGGCTCTGTGTTTAGAGTCTGCAGGTTAACCAGGTTAGAAATAAACAACAGTCTGCAGGTAGGGTTGCTCTTGTGTTACCCGGCTGTGAGAATTAGATAAGTTCAGACAATAGACCTGGCCATTCAATTATACTTCATTAAAGCTGAGTGCTCGGCTGTAGCCGATCCATTTACATTTGATCAGGTTCAGCATGTCAAATGAAAGCATGCTTGATGTGAAAATACAGAGGGGAAGTCCCACAGATATTCTGGATACACCTGCTTTGTTGGTCTTGAAGGAATAGTTCACATAAATCTGTCATTAATTTCTTGCCCTCATGTCACTCCAGTCCCAAACCTGTCTTGTGTTATTTTCCAACAAAAGATTTTGGAAGGCACTTTTTTCCACTCTTGATAATGGTCATGTCGAAAGGACAAAAAAGAAAAACACCATAAATTTGATCATAAACATTCTGTGACTCATGTAGGTGGTGCATAACTCTTCATATATTCTCCTATTGGTTCTACAGAAGAAATGACAAGTGGGTTAGTGATTAATGACAGAATTTTCCTTGTGACGAAATGTTCAGCTGACCACACCACTTGTGCAAAAACAGAGTTTTCTACTTTTCCAGATAGAGCTGAGAGAGAGGCTTCATAACCCTTGAGAGGTTTTCTGGTCTGGTTATTCAACATTATGCTTCTATGATGTCAACATGTATTTTTTTTATTGTTTACACAGTGTCAGGGTTTATCTAAGTGCTTAGTATACCATCTCTTTAGATCATGCATTTGCTTATTGTGCCATGCTGTGAAACCCACACGCCAGCACAGAGTGTTCACTTGAAGCGCCGTGATGTCATATCCTGTTAGCGCAGCAGCGTGAGTGCTCTGATACTACTGACAGCGTGGGGACAGGTGTGACAGCGTCGTTCTCCACAGTACACTTCCCTACAGAGAGGACTAGATAGAAGAATGCAACAAGGAATTGGGGACAGACTTTAGATGTAATCAAAAGATTGGACAAGTTCAGTTAGACGCTCGTTCTCCCCAGGCGACCTAAACCACGAGGAGCCTAAAATGGCTTTGAATAAATAAATGAAACTTGTATTGCTTTGGCATTGCGTGTCTTTAATCAGAAACGGGACGATGGCTGTTCCAGTGTAAATAAGGCATTCTGCACACCGTAGCATTTTGTAGCTTCGACTAATGACTTTGTACTGTAAAGCCTGGATTGATAGATGACCACCGCAATAATCTCTTGCCGCGTCATATCCTGTAAATACTGTGCAGTTATGCGTCGATAACTCTTGTTCTTTGGCTCTTTGGTAGTTCATTTGGCACCTGCTCCGTTCTGTTGCGCACTTTGTAAAATATCTAGGCGTACACGGAACTTCTAGTTTGACGTCTAGTTTGAAGTATGTAGTATTTAAAGTTTATTAATGTATAAAGCTTTTAAATGTATATCATATTTAGTAAAGAAGAATGGTAAACCTTTCACGGCTGAGGAATAAATACAGTTGTTTTAGTGGTTGTATGGAATTTTGTTTAGAAAGCTTTGTCAATAGTAGTTAAAGGTCCAGTGTATGACATTTTGGGGCATCTTGTGGTGAGGTTGTGAATTACAGCCAACAGCTCACTCCACCCCCTCCCTTTCGAAGCCCTACGGCAGCTGACACAGAACTAAGATGTCATCAAGTTTTCACTTCTTTGCCGAAGAAGTAGGGCTGGGCGATATATATCGCGATTCAGGCTATTTATGCTCTTCCGTGAACTACGGCTGTTTGATCAGTTGGAAGTACGGCTCGTGTGCTCAATCTCGTAGTGATTTTAGATCGAGTCGTTTATAACTTGTATTTGAAAAAGCAACACTCGTCTATCATCATTACTATAAATCAACTTTATTATCATGAAAATACCTGAAAAGGTTTGAAGAACAGCGATAGAATATGACCACAGGCATTTCCTGAAACTAATTGCTCTTCTTCGGTTTCCCATATTCTGAGTTTCTGCGCAAGAGCGCCCTCTGGCTTTCGGATGTGGCAGCATTTAACCGTAAGTCATTGAGAAACTGAGAGCATAAGAATCATACGATATATCGCCCAGCCTTACGAAGAAGATAACGTATTTACGAAACGCGCTCTGTAGAGCAGTTTGTCCGTTCAGGGCTACTGTAGAAACAACATGGCGAATTCAATGCAAGGGGAACCGTGGTGTATGTATATAGAAATAGCTCATTCTAAGATAATAAAAACATAACGCTTCATTATGTAAGGTCTTTATACACCTCTGAAGACATGGTTATGTATATCACATTTCTGTAAATGGATTTAATGGTTATAATGGGAATTGTATTGGTTTTAATGAAACCTGTAATGGTCTCTGGGTCTCTACTGGTTATTTGTTGAGTCCTATGTTATCTGTCAAATGAGAACTAACTGAACACGTAGAATGTTAAATCCTGCTGGAATAAAGCCCGAAACACTACATGATCGTTTTAATGGTGAACAGCTGATAAATAATTCATAATTCAAAACCGTTCATACTTTTTAATATTTTGTTCAGCTGAGCAGGTTATTTTGATGCTAGAAATATGCAATCTGTTTTACGCCTTGTTTTACCTTCAGACATCTGCCCGCAACATGGACCGTCCAGTGTTGAATCCCCAAACAACAGACGAGTCAAGGCCATGCCGCAGAGCGTGAAGCGTCCTTTGTTTATGTTCAACCAAGAATCTTTAAATTCTTTCTCTGCCTAAACACGCTTCACCTCTGGTGTAGAAATGCTTCTCTGATAATTGCATAAGACGGCACCTACTGGGACAAAAAAATGAAGACAATCTTTTGAGTTAGTTTCTCGAAAAAGAGAATATTGGCTCTAGGAAGTCACTTGTCTTAAACAGTATGGTCAGGGGATATCACACTTGTATCACATAACTAATGGAATTGTGCCACAGAAAGGGGACAAGTGGGTATCAAGAGGGTTCGTGTGCAGAGGAGTGTATAGAAAGTCAATTTCGGTGTGCTTTTGATGGGTTTCCTCTTCCTTTGTGTTCCTTGGAAGAGAAAAGGAAACGTTGGTAACCAAACAAACCCCATTGACTTCCATTGTATGGACACAAAACCTTTTTCCAAATATCATCTTTTGTGTTCCACAGAGTCGCATACAGGTTTTTAACAACACAATGGTGAATAAATAATGACTGAATATTTATTTTTTGGTGAACGATCCCTATAAGCGTATCTTTCATTTTTTCTTTCAGAAAAGCTGGTGGTTCTGTTGTTATGATGCACTAGGCTTCAGGCTTAATCAGTTTTGCTGTTTACATTTTCAACGTTGAGTCACTGTGTCTCATGACATCATTTGGTGGACGATAACTTTGCTCAAAGACACGGCAGGGGTAAGAGCACTTCCTATCTGCATGAGTCCAGCACGGCAAGTGACTCGACTCTTTCAGACGGTGATAAATCAGGTTTGTAGGAGCATAGTCTTCTCCTTTTACCTTCAGTTGAACGCAAAAAAGGACTTAACAAGGTGACACCCTTCAGAACAGGTGACAGCCTCCCGCAGTCACTGTCACAGTTGAATTTTCACAACACACACACACTCGACTGTGATACGCACATGTGAAAACCATCGACTGCCACTGCTTCATAGGTTTCTGATTTCAAGTCATCTGTGAGGTCTTTCATCAGTCTTGCTCAACTTTAAAGATCTCACATTCTCACATAGTGTTATGTCAGAGCTTCAAGTCTCAGCATGGGACACGTCAGAATCTGGTGCTGTTTGCCGCTTGACGAAATCTTCAGTTGAAGAAATATAAATATAAATTTATTGAAATTATATATATATGTTTATTAATATTATAATTGATATTATTCTTAAATATATGCATGTATGTGTATTATGTTTATATATATACAACATTAAAATGTACACTATGTAAACACAAACTTTTATTCTGGATGCGATTAATCGTTTGACAGCCCTACCAAAAAATAGCAATAAAGTAACCTGCAGTTTTATCTTTCAAACATAGATGGCGATAGAGAGGGAAGAATTACGCAATGCATCTTTAATTGTATTGTGAAAGATATGCGATGATGTTATCGGTTAATATTGTTTTGTTCCCTCCCTTGTGACCTCGAGTACCTGAGCGAAAAAAAAATATTTGAGTAGCTTAGAAATTACTTTTTGATGAAATTATAAAAGAAAAATTTGAGCAGGCTTAGAAAAGCTTGTGCTAGGAGAGTTCACCCAAAAATAAAAGTTGAGTCATCATTTATTCATCTTCGTGTCATTCAAAACCTGTAGGCACTATATGACTTTTTATTCTGTGGAACAGAATTTTATTCTGTGGAAGAAGAAAGTCACACAGGTTTGGAATGACACGAGGGTGAGTGATGAAAGAAATTTATATATAATATTTTTTGGGTGAACTATCCCTTTAAGGTCTGCTGAGGTCTTCCAAATGAGATGCTTTCTTTGGTTGTTTATGGCAGTTCTACAGCAGTTGTTCCCTTATTGCCGTGTATATCATTTGGGACGTTTGGTGTGCGTCTATCAATCTCAGCCTGTTGGTGCTAAAATGCTTGCAGGCATTTACCAGAGAGCCACAAGTGTTTCTGCCATTATAGATGGTTGTGTGTTAGTCGGGCTGGCAATTTTCCCTTACAGCCATTGTCAGTCCCATTTGCAATCCTGTAAAGCTTCTGAAATGGACCGAACTGCTTGCGGCCTGTGTTTTAATCTCCACTGTGATCTTGAGAGAGAAGGAAAAACAGAAAACCAGGAAACAAAATGTTGGTAACCAAACAACGGCGGTACACATTGACTTGCATTGTTTTTGTGTCCATACAATAGAAGTGAAAGGATACCGCCGTTGTTCGGTTACCAACATTTTTCAAATATCATCTTTTGTGTTCTGCAGAAGAAGAAAATAATACAGGTTGGAAATGACAAGAGGGTGAGTAAATGATGACAGAATTTTTATTTTTGGGCGAACTGTCCCTTTAAAGAAACAATTGCTGTTCCTTTGACGCTGCATGGAGTTAAAATCTCAAAAGAATAAATCATATTTTAAGAAAACTGAGATTAACTGTGATTTTTGAGGATTTTGCATAAATACGTACAATCAATTAGGTTTATTTCAGCAACATGTCATAAGTCATAAGATCATTTTGCGTCCATAATAGTGTACAGTCTGGGTTTTTGTGGTGTTGAGGGTGATTTTCCAGTCACATGCTTTTAAAATCACCACATGACCAGTGTTTTGTTTAAATGTTGTTATTGGTTTCATTTTCATAATGGTTTTAATGCCCGATTTTCACTCTGAGGCCGTTTAGATCATCAATAATCCAAAACCATAGTTGAAATGTTTTTTACAGTTTGTTTTAGAAATGAAATATTTAGTTTGGTGTTGTTGTATTTCCATTCTACTTCTCATCGCCAGACAGAACGTCTGAATGTGGTTTGTGAAACCCGTCGGCTCGCACCGTGAACGAGGCCCTCCAGTGGAGGACTTAAACACAGGGCTGCAGAAGTGGCCTTTTGAAGTGCCTGTTCAGAAATGTAAATTGGACTCGGGCTCTGATTAGGCCACTTGACGGGTGGCATTGTAGAACGCCGCGGAGATCAAAGTCCCTGGCAACGACTCTTTAGACACCAGAGCATTAAATTGCTACAATTTATCACTGTAGTGAATGTTGTGATTATCAGCATCTTTCTTGGTGTCTCTTGAGCGTTCTTTACCTTGAGAGGACGTCCACTATGAACAGTACACTATGAACAGATTCAGTAAGAGGCAGTTTATCAGAAAAAACAGAGGTTGAAATGTGTCTGAATGTGAATTTTTTTATGTGAGGTGAAGCCAGTTGGTAGCCTGGTGCGCATTTGGGCGCTGTAGTTTAAAGGTACAGTGTATGAAATTTAGCGGCATCTAGCGGTGAGGTTGCGAATTGCAAACAACGACTCACTACTGACTCACGACTCCCTTTCAAAGCACTACAGTGGCTGACACATGACTAAGATGTTGTCACGTTATCGCTTTTTTGCTGAAGGAGATAACATATTTACAAAACGCGGTCTGTAGAGCAGTTTGTCCGTTCAGGGCTACTGTAGAAACAACATGGAGAATTCCATGTAAGGGGAACCGAGGTGTATGTAGATAGAAATAGCTCATTCAAAGATAATAAAAACAGAACACTTCATTATGTAAGGTCTTTATACACCTCTGAAGACTGTTATGTATATTATACTGCATTTCTGTCAGTAGATCCTCCAAAAAACACACAGCACCTTTCAGCACAATTTCAGCTTTCCAGATGCTTAGGAGTGCATGTTTATGGTCTTGTGATAAGATTTCGATTGAATTACATTTTCATTCTCATTCAGCCCACCCATTACAGATACAGCCTTTTGCTGTTGATTGTATGTATTTTCTTTGCCAGCTCACTAAAATCTCAACTGTGTTTGATGTTGGTTTGTTCTTTATCTTGAATTTCCTGCAGCTCACGTGATGTGGACGGAATAAAATAATTATTAACGTGGAAAAGTACATTGAACAAGCAGGGCACAGTCACAGCTGGATTGTGTATTTTTGTTGGCATTTTGAACCCTACATTTGATTTTTTTTACTTTGGAGCATTGATGCTAGGTGGGTTTAAATCACCAAGTATTACATTTACAGGGATTGTTAAGAATGAACATTTTCGTTTACTTTCGTCTTGTCTTTCCAAACCTGTCTGACTTTCTTTCTTCTACAGAACACAAAGATATTTTGAAGAACGCTGGTAACCAAACAACACTGGCCCCCATTGACTTCCATTGTATGGACACAAAACCACAGATTTTTCAAAATATCATCTTTTGTGTTCCACAGAAAAAGCCTTTAAGAGCGTTACTTGTCTCAGACTGTTTGTGGTATTGGACTCATGATTTTGGTCCAGGGAATGATGCAACACGTTACACACTTGAAGGGACCTGAGTCATAGCTGGTGACCAGAATATCATAGACACGTGGGTTGGCTCTGATGAGCTGGACCAGTAACCACCCACCCAGAACACCCTAGCAACCGTAACTGATGTAAATCAAAGCAACACATGCGTTTATGTTAAGTGCCTTGGCAGCCACAAGTTTAGTATTTAACTTATTGAAACGATTTGCCATAAGCAAACTAGCAAGTCAGATAAAGGTTTATTACACAATTTTCCACTTGTGCTGCTGAATTGGACTGACATCATGTTTATCTGATCTAGTCTGATCTCAATGGGAGTTGATTATTGAGGAGCAGATGTTAAAGCCTCAAGTATTTAGCATTTGAAAAACGAACGCAATGAAAGATAATTTCAGGAACAAACTGAAACGATGGCCATTTCATAGAAAAACATGAAAAGCAAATATTGTAAACGCAGCTTGGATGGAAATCTCAGTTTGGACAGATGTCTTTGTGGAATGTGACTCTCCAAACTGTGTTTTTTATTACGGTGGCCCACAGAAATGCAGATTAAAAAAAATATACAAATTCAGATTGCTATAGTAATATATGGTGGCCAGTAACTTTTAAAGGGGATATGTGCAAAAATTCTCGTCGTGAACAGAATTTTGAGTGTTTTGGTGTTTGTGTGTGCTCATTTAGCTTACATAACCAATGCCGTGGTTTTCTCAGGACACAGGCTGTTCGCTTGTGTGCATGTCGTCATGGAGACACGCATCCGTCAAAAGTAGTGTTATCAGAGGACAAATGTGTAAATTCATTCACACTCATTCACACGAGTTTCACACTTGTAATTGTACTTATTGTTCTATAGACTTTCATCGGATGTACGCGCCTGGCCCAACGTTAACTTCTGGTATCGGTCTATTTAATTTATGTTAATATTAATTCATATTAATATTTTATTGAATAGTAATTGTATTAAATTAAATATAAAATGCTCAAGTTTTTTTTTGCAGAGGTCTACTAAACATTTGGGCCACATAACGTTTGTATATGTTGTGTCGCTGAAACCATCTATATGACGTTACTTTTACGTTTTACGGTTTGCCTTTACCTGCAAGAGCTATTCCGTGTACATGATATATATTTTCACCAGAATGTTTGGTGTTCAAGATTTTACTTTCTAGGATTCTTCGTCTTTCACATGACATCACACGCCGCCGCAGGTATTCACACTCAGCACATCATTTTCACTCCTTGATTTTCAACCCGGTTTTTGCATTACCTTTATGTGGCTCTTATCTTAGGTTGTGTTTTGTTGAAATCTCAATAGCTGCAGACCTGTTATTTTCTCTCCACCAGAGGAGATGATGTCAGGTGCTTTAATGAAAAGAATTAGCCAATGAGAAGCAGCTGAATCTGGTGTTTATGGGGGCAGCTGTTCAGCACATGTGGCCGGTAGCTACTCCATAAAGACAGAAACACTCTTTAATCTGTCTATGAGAGAGAGAGAGAGAGAGAGATGGGTGAGTGACAGCAAGTTCCTGAGGGAAAAATTCAGAGCCAAGCATTCTACGTGGCATTTCTCGCTGAACTTATTGGCTAAAGCCGTCCTCACTATTTTCCATTAATGCCCTGCTGGGAAATCAGTCCTGATCTTGGATGTCTGATACAAATCCAAATGATCTCTTTAGGCTGAATAACATTTTATTTTTTGGGGGATATTTTGACGATTACAATATTATATGTAGCATTCGTTTTTGTGTAGAAGTGGGTTGCTGTCACTTCTATTTACCTGACACTTACTTATGTCAGCACATTGATTGACAGCTAGTGGTAAATACACATGTGTATTTGTGCTTGATGTGCGTGCGAGTACAAACCTACGATGGAAACAAAACCTCTTTTGTGCAACTGCAGAGCAAGAACAAATACTTGTGGTGGAAATATTTCATCTTGTGGCAAATTGAGAGAAAACCCGAGTGTAGGAGAGGAGAGACAAACGGAAGTACTTGTGTGCAGTATGAGAGCCTTGATCATTTTAGATTTGTCTGAAATGGAGGCACAACTTGCATTTGTTTTTGTGCCGTGGAGGAGATCCACTTTAAAGGTTCCATTTTCGTACGCAGATGACGAACACGTGCTGCTGGCGTGCAGCAGAACTGCGAGCGCTGTTGTGCATTAGCTTCCTGTTGGCAAAAACAGGAAGATCAATGCGGTTTCACTTACAGCCTCTATATTAAACCATGAATACCATTAAATTCAAGTGTTTCCATTGTGGTTTATAAAAGACTGAATCACTGCAATGCTGTAGAGGTCTTTAATTCATTCATTCAACACTGTCACATTTACATACAGGAAAATAATGCCAAGATTTGCTTAGCTGTTTGTTTAGCTGTTTTTTGATGCGTCTTGTATGCTACCGTTATATTCTACTGGTGTTGACTGGTCAAAATATACCAATATTGACAGTAACTATAATATTAAAAACCATGATAATTGATATTAATGCTATACTTATAATATAGGATAGGGATGCACCAAATGTTCGGCAACCGCACATGTTCGGCCAAAAATAGCAAAAAATTATTACTTGTGATTGTGATACGATAAAGCAGCAACCAGCGCAGAGAGAAAGAGAGACAGACAGAGACGCGCGTTCGCTTTATTAATGCCGCAAACATTTTGGCAGTGTGTGTGTGTGGAGCATTTTAAAGTGTCAGAGAAAGACACAGCAGGGTCTTGCCGCGTGGGTGTAAATTTCCGAATGAAAGTGTTGAATTTTAGCTTATAGGCCTAATGTTGAATGACACTTTTTAATGAACTGTTTTGTTGTAGGGGTACAGAGTAACTTGCATTCTTTTAGCAGTCAGTTCTAGGCCTGATATAGGCTATTCGTGAAGGGAGAGGGCTAAATTTTTTGTTTTAATTGACTTTGTTTTGATACATATTTTAAAGTTATATTGTATTTGATTGAAAAGCAAGACAAATTATAAAAAGCACATTTTTACCATTCGGTTTGTGCAATAGTGAAAAAAATGCCTAAATAAATAGAAGAAATGCAAAAAACCATGTTCGGTATTCGGCCTTCGGCCAAGTGTTTCATTTTTATTCGGCTTCGGCCAAGAATTTTCATTTCGGTGCATCCCTAATATAGGACTGCACGATAAATCACGATTAACACTAAATATTGCATAAATCGACCTGTTGTGTCTTTGAAAAACCAACACTTGTCAAACATCATCATTATAAATACATGTATTTATATATTTATTATCAGGAAAATACCCGAGTAGGTTTGTAGAACAGCAATAGAAAGATGCCCATAGGTGTTTCCTGGAACTACCTGTGTTATTGTACATCTTCTGCGGCTTATATTTGAAGTGCGAGAGAGCGCCCTCTGGCTTTCAGATGCAGCGGCATTGACAGACCATATTTTTTATGAAATATATTGTAGTGTTTAAGTTTTTTTAATCACGTGCCCTCATAATCTTTAATCAAAAACGCTGACCACCTCCCCCGTCCAAACGACTTTCCGTCACTTCCTGCCACTAGGAATGGCGCGAGGATGGAGCTTTCTTCATGGGAGGGTGCGGATGGTGAGTTCGGTGAGGAATAATCCTTCACGATTGACTACAAACTCGTATTCAAATCGAAAACGAACAATTGAATATAAACAGAGAATGCAAAAAATTTGGGGTCAATTGTAGATGTGTGTGTGGATCCTATGCTTGTAAATAAACACACATTCATGTTTCAGGCCTGTTAGATAGCAATACAGTGTCACATATTTCATGGTACTGTGGATTAGGGGAACATGCTAGATCAGATTGTGGCTTTCAGATTGATCCCCCTTGAGGCTTGGGATAGTGTGCTGCTGTTTTTAGCCTCTGTCTGCAAGAGCGGGCAAGAAAAGTGTATTCAGGAAGCCAACTGTAGTATGCGTACTGTATCTTGTGTTCAAAAATGGGGTCTGTTTTGACTTTGATAGTAAAATAAATGCAAATCTTCTGTACAGAAATGCATTGGAAATGACATTGTATTTACTTTTGCAGCTTTATTTTACAGATGCAATAATGGATGTAAACCTTATCCCCTGTAAACCAACGCTTCTGTTTGGATTAAGCTCTGTCCTCAGTTTACACTGTTTATTGATTCTGATTTGTCTCTTGCTCACCCGTACAAAATAAATACAATTTGACATGCTTGTTTCTGCCTCAGGAGCGATTTCTTTATGGCCACAATCTGTTTTCCTTAAACGTCTGACATCTGTGATTTGCGCATCGCACCTTGAGATGGCTGTCTTAAGTCCTCAGATCAATGTATTGCAGATCCATTCAAAGTGGGTCTGATTAAACTCTTTCATCATTCGTGCGGATGCGGGCTTGATGTGTATGTGAAGCGGGAGACGCAGTGCAGCAGTGCTGAGCAGCTCCGTCTTCCTGACCCACTTTCCCCCCCACTCTTTCATTTGTTCCACATCAGGATTCATTCCGCATGCGTTACCCAGTGGCACAATTCAAAAGTGTTTTCAAATGACGATATAGCTTGACGTGGTTGCTTTCAGAGAGAAAGCAGTTTAGAAGACGTGAGGGGGTTTATGTTGGAACGTTGATGCTGACTGCCTTTTATTTGTTCGTTGAACTCTGACATATAGATGGATTTGGCTACATCAGCTGATGATGTTATTGCATTGTGTTATGTGTGAATATTGGTCGTAGTGCTTGTGAAAGTTACATCATCCAAATTTAGTAGTATTGGCCAATAGCGATCTGTTGTATTGCCACTAGATTAGAATGAATTATACTGGAGATGCCGTGGTTCCTAGTCATCAGTGGTGTAGTCGGGGCCATACGCACATATACGCCGTATGCTTACTTTTTCCACAACGCTGTTTGCGTATAACGACTTCTAAAGATCTTTATTTTCATATACCCTCCCTATACCCACTTGTTATTAGAGGTCGACCGATATTGGATTTTGCCGATAACGATAACTAAGGTGGTCAGTACCTACTGATAACGATAAATTACCGATAGTTTTTTAATGGTTTATTTCAAATAAAAAAAACACAAAGTAAATTAGCAATTAAGTGTATTACATCAATAAACACGTTGCTTGAACCACTAAACTGTATTGTACTTTTAAATAAAACACATAAATATTAACTACATTATTAACTCCAGTGTATGATTTAAACAAAATTATAATTAGGTAATTTCTAAAATTTTAACAATTTAAAACATTCTTGGCACCAAACTAGCAGAATGATGGATCCATTGCAATATTTTACAATATATACTGTCGTGTTCACATGCGTGTTTGTTTGCATTATAACGAATGTCATTAACATTAGTGCGCGCACACACGCACGCACGCGCACACACGCACGCACGCACGCACGCACGCACGCACGCACGCACGCACGCACACACACACACACACGCACACACACACACACACAAATGCCTATCCATAGTTACAGTAATAAAATTTAAACATTTCTGCGTGTATTTTTGTCACCATGTTATAACTTCTTAAGCTAATGTTAACAGGCTACTAATGTTAGCGCGCTCTCAGCCCTGTCGGCAAAAATACTGCTGTAGCCCGTTAAATGCAGCATATAGTTAATAAATTAATTACTTTTTAACATCATGTTTACTGCAACTGCCTCTACCTTGTCATTGTGAAACTTTTAAACCCCCATCTGATGTATTCCGCTCCATGCAGACTGTGGTCTCGCGTCTCCAAACCATAAACTGTATAGCCCACATATAGTATTCCCACAGAGATGTGTTGGCAGTTAGGCTACATCTGTATATGTACCAAGTAAAATCCTGCATATGTTTTTACATAATTTCGTGTAGGCTATGTGATGTGTTAAAAAGATATGCTTTGTAAAAATATTGTACTGTGGTCAACAGTACTGGTGTAGACCTGTATTTTATCTACCTTTTACAACTACTTATTTTTTTCTAGTCCTATAACTTCAAATTAAAGCATAAGTGAAGAATTATGAATAAATGTCATATTTAACTGTAATAATTGTCAATAACACTGACTTCTGTTTTTTTTGGTCATTTGGGGTCTGTGGTAGTAGCATAGTACACCACATCTTTTGGTAGGACTACACTGCTAGTCATCATTCATTATTCTAGAGATGTATGTTTTTCTAATTGGGAACAGAGAGGAGCTGCTGACCTTTAGATTGTTCTTGTTATTAAAAATGCCCCGCAGCACTGGAAGAAACACACACACATACACACACGTCATTGATGATAGAGCAGCGCAGGAAAAGCACTTAGCCTCTGTGGCAGATAGAATCACTACCTGGAGGTTTGCTTCGTTTTTCTTTAAACAGGAACAGGAAGTCGCTTGCTGTGTCGAGCTTGTGAAGAGATGCCAACACGGTGTAATGAAATGTAAATGTACAGTAGGGGTGTGACCAGACATTTATCCCACGAGACTGAGTTCAGAGACGAGACGAGATTTTTAGACTTTTTTAAAGAAATCCTCAATGATGAAATATATAGGGAAACATAGTCTCTTATTCACCTTAAAAACACAAAATGCAAAAATGTAGGCATTTTAAAATCAACCTTCAAATTAAACTTCTATTTGAATGAATTATATTATGCAGTAATAAACATGTAAACACTGCAAAATGTTTTGTCACAAACTCAACTGACAGGCAGTAATTGCACAAAAATGTATGCTTTGTTTTCTTAACAGGTCCACCTTCTAGTTAAGAGCTGTGGTTGTTTTCTTTATATGCTTATTGCATAGTGCTCATGTTAGCAGAGGTGACGATCAAATCACACTGTCAATCCTCCTTCCTACACTGACTGAACCGTCATAGCCTTCAGAGAAACATCATGTTTAATGCTAACATTGCACATATGTAAGAGACAGATTATCCGTTTTTGAAGAGGTTTGCCTGTGAATGTATTTCAAATAACATAATGTGTACTTGCAATTGCTTTACTCAACTTGTGGTACAGTCCGCTGCTGTTCAACAGCGCGCTGCGCACTCTCAAAGCGCTGCTGGAAGCGCGAACCGACCTAAACACTAGTGTGTGAGGCGCTGCGGACGCAAAAGACGTGCGCGAATGTTGAAACTGTCCGTATAGCACATGTTTACATAAAGAAACGATGGGAAAGTAGTGCTGCGGGATGTTAAATGACGTTGTCTTTATGAATGGCCGGGCCGGTCACTGTAGCTCACAGCAGGCACATACTTTGCAGTTATTAGCCTGTTCTGTACAGTAATGAAAACAGGCCGCACCACAACAAAATGTGCATTCACACAAATGCTCCCAAATATATTTTTGAGGTCGCACCAGTAAAATATATGGAGCATATGCGACTAAAATGGTCGCAATTTCAAGCCCAACACTCCATCATGCCAATTGAGTGAGGATATTGTGTTCTCGCGAGACCAAACGGATCTCGTCACACCCCTAATGTACAGTGATAGTTGTAATACCATGATGCTTTGATGCATCATTGCAATTTGAATGGAAATTCGTAAGTATTTTTTAAGAGGTGTATAATTCGTATGAATTCGCACACCTCCGTTCATATGTTTTTGTATGGTCTGCTTTCGCCCCATAGATGTTCGATTTAGGGGTGGAGCTTCATTTTTGTTTTTTCTAATAATTGTGCGGTTTTGTAACATTCACATTGTACAAATTTATTCAAAATCGCCATCTCAAAATGGTTACGTTTTCTTGTGAGATCAGGTTGTATAAACACTGAAATTGAAGGATTACCATATTCCTTACATAGTATGTAGTATTTCAAAAACATTGTAACACTATTTTGTTTTAACCCTTTTTTTAATACTTGGAAGTACCTTTTACAGTACCTTAATATTTTAGTGCCTTGTCTTTTTATCAAAGTACAATACGGAGCTGTCGACCACCGTCATTCTTGAAAATCTATCAGTGAATAGTTTCAAGATTTTTGCTTACTGTTTTTTTTTTTTAATGATTAGTTGCAGTTCTTAATTCTGTTTGGTCAATAGCTGTGCTTTATTCGCAACTTAACGGTTTTGTGTTTTTTGAAAAAATTTGAAAGTTGTACTGATGCATATGTTTTGTCTTTAATATTTGTATTGTGTGGTAACCCTTTTATAAAAGGAATAAGGTATTCGGAGCTAGTGCTTTATCATAAATCGCATCTGAAGGGGTTGTGCCTAACTATGTCCTTCAGACTTGATTTATTCACAATAAAGCACAGCCTCTGCTTAGTTTTAAGCAACAACTTATTTTGTTATACGCTATTATAAAACAGGCCCACAGCCTTCTGCTGATGGCGCTTCTGTAATTTTATGATTTTGAAATTGCTTTCTGTGAGTCACTTACCACAACTTGCTTGACCAGCATTTTTCGCTGGTACTTTTGAAGGCTGATCTTCACTTTTCCAGTCGTGAATGCTTTATGGAAGCACAGATTACCTGCGTCAACATTAGAATTTAAGTTGAATCCTGAGAGTACCTGTGCTGTGGCACAGTGGCAGGCAATGCCTTTGCTCTAAACTATAAAGGCAGAAATTATGTGAAAAACTACCTCCTGTGTTTCTGAACAGCGCAGTCATTACGTGCATGACTCACAACCTTTAAACATGGTGAAGGCATTGATGGTAGAAAATATGACACTGTATTTAATTATAGAGAGATGTCAACTGTGTTCTTGATACTCTTCCATATAATTCACACTATGTGCAAACCTGTTATTTGATGAATTGTTAGAAATTAAAAGTGACTGTAGCAGTGTAGTACATGTGTTATTTGTTCGCAGAAGTGTGAATGAGTGATGCTTAAGGGATAGTACACCTAAAAATGAAAATGTTGTCATCATTTACTCACCATCATGTCATTACAAACCTGTATGACTTTCTTCTGCAGAACACAAAAAAAAGATATTTTGAAGAACGTTGGTAACCAAACAACACTGGGACCCCATTGACTTCCATTGTATTGACACAAAACCACAAAGACATTTCTGTAATACAAAAAGATATTTTGAAAAGAGTCACATAAAGGTTTTCAATGACATGAGGGTGAATAAATGATGAAAAAATGTTGGCGGTAAGAACCAAAATCCTTTTACTTTAAAACATAATATATAATAATATAACACTATTATCATTAATCTGGAAAATTTGGGTCACCCATTGATCAGCTCATTTTGAAAAAATATGATTTTGTATGTTCAAACAGTTTAGCAGTATGTGTTTCTGACATATTTTCATCTCATACTCAATTCAGTAAAATAAGCGTTCCGTTGTTATATTAGATACAGCACTGGTAGAATGTGGGTTTATACAGGTAAAATGTGAGAAGCGAGCAATGTTGTTATCATGCGTCTGAGTCTTGGAGTACAAAAAGTGATCGAAGCAGAGAGAACCCCCTGAGAACTCTGGGAGGTGCTGAGAGCCGCCCGGCAGGTTCAATGCTGAAAGACTGGGGAAAGAGGGAGTTACGGAAGGAAAATAAAGTCTGGTCAAGAGTTTGAAAACATGAGCTCAAGTTGTAATTAAGCTTTCCCTACAGGTTTGATTCCTCAGGCCCTGCACGCATCATTACTCCTCTCATCCACAGGGACACCTGAACTTCTCTCTTACCTAGAAATACTTTTTTATCTGTTTGGCTTTGTGTCTTTTTCATCAGTTAACAGCATGGCCAGTTTATGATTAAGATGTTCTGTTTAAATATTGCTCTGTTCTAAAACCTATAAGCTGCCTGTCTAGACGGCATTATAGACGCACTTCTGTTCTGACAGTAAGATTGTTATAAACCATATGCAGCAACATTGTTTGTTATTTATCACATGGGCAAAGTCGAAGGGGTGTTCACATGTACATTTGGCAGTTTGACAGAAATGCAGACTAAAAATGTAATTGGTTTTCTGTTGGATGTTTATTGTGCCTTTGAAAATGAAGCCTCGATTGATGTCTTATCTAAGAAAAGTACAAACCTGAAACGCAGTGAAGTAATTATCCGTCTTAAATGACCCAAGCCAGCAGAGATCAAACGTGGATAGTAGCTCTGACCTAAGCAATAGTCAATGCAGTTCCCATAAAGCCCAGGACACACCAATGGCAAAGATCTAGCATTGACGAAAGCAGACTATAAGTCTGGGTGTGTGGTATATATTGTATTATACTATACTATTATATTAAAGGGGTCATATGGCACGAATAAGTGTATTTATGTGTCCCTTGTGTGTTATAAGTTGCCCATGCATGTATTAGACACGTAAAATTGCAAAAATTAAAGTGTCGGAAAAAAAGATGCATTCTAAAAGCGAATGCTCATCCAGACCTGCCTGAAACGCCTCGTGTAACCACACCCCCACAAATCTACGTCAGTTCATGTTATGCCTTGACTATGACCGCCCAAATGTGTATGCAAGTAAGTACAATTGCTTTGGAACCCGATGTTCCAAATATGGTAAGAGGCGTTACATTTCGCTTGCAGTATTCGACCAATCACTACGCACTGGTTAACTGGCCAATCATAGCACTACTCGCTTTTCAGAGTGATGAGCTTTGTAAAAAATTTGCGCGTTTCAGAGAGGCGGGGCTAAGAGGAGATACAAACATGCACGGTTTGTGGAAAATGCAGCGTTTTCAAACCTTAAATCGTGAATACATATTGCATTACATCTAAAGCAAACGATAATATTCGTTTTAGCCGTGTCATATGACCCCTTTAATATGTGCACAGTATGTACATATATACACATTTGTGTAATTTGTTTAAGGTACTGTATACTATGTATGTTGCACTGTTCAATCAGGTGTGATTTTTTTTCCCCCTCTGTTCCTCTGGTGTTCTTTAAATCCTAGTGCACCGAATGCCATGAACGTCTTTGGATTGTACACAGTGAGCGTGTGTGAATTAAACAGTGAATTATTGATAACATTCTGACCCGTTTTCTCTCTTCTGATGACTCAGCTGACAGCTAAAGAATGTCGTAGCGTGTGGGTGTGTTTTTTAATGTACAAATTCGCTTATCTAGTTGTTTTGCCAAACACTTCAGCTCAAAATACGCTGACGCGTCCATTATATAAGTCACCATCTACTTGGTTGGTATGTTGTAAGGCCTGGATTTGTGTGTAACCTACTGTATATATATTTTAATCTTTGATTTTGTTTACTTTATCACACTTCTGCTCTTCTTCTCCACTTATCCATTCTTATTGTGCTTTCTCAGTCATTTTACCTTTCAGAAGAATGTCTGGTACAGCATAGCTCACTCTTTCATCTTTCAACATTAGTGTGGTTTGCACAGCCACAGTCTGTACGGCGTAAAGACCAGACCTGTAGTAAGGAATACGAAAGGGAAGATGTCAGACCACTACGTAAGACCACGGTCACAACAACAGAGGAGAGAAGCTTAATCTGATGCAAATAACTACAGTAGGCCCATATGGAGCACGTTTTTTGCTCCGTTTGTTCTATGGAAAATCTGAAACGTAGAATAGAATAGAATTCATAAAACAACGAAAGACGTTTTTTACACTGATTTTATGTGAAATTCTCAGTTTGCTGGTTTCCTGTAGGATCTTTTTGTAATACCAAGCCTTTGATAGTGAGGCCACAAAATCCCTTATGAAAATGAACCGTGTTTGAACTGTAGTAACTGTTTTTATTTTCTTTATAGTTAAAATTCTGTATCGTGGTTTGTTTTACTACAGTAACTATAGTTTAATCATGATATTTGTGAACAAGAACTGGTAAATAAAAAACAAGGTTACTACACTTTCACTAAAATAAAACCATGTTTAAACTTTTAGTGCTTTCTTTGTATGTGCAAGCTAAAATAATTTTACAACCTTGATTTGGTTAAAAATGTTTAGAATGGTTTTTTTTTTCCGTTTTAGAGACCACCAGCTCTGATTGAGGGCTTCATTAAGAATCATTGATGCTGATGAGACGAACAGAGGCAAATTATCTCCTTCTAGCCATAATCACAGTTTTCTTTTTCTTTCTTTCTTTCTTTCTTTCTTTCTTTCTTTCTTTCTTTCTTTCTTTCTTTCTTTCTTTCTTTCTTTCTTTCTTTCCTTCTTTCCTTCTTTCCTTCCTTCCTTCCTTCCTTCCTTCTTTCCTTCTTTCCTTCCTTCCTTCCTTCTTTCCTTCTTTCCTTCTTTCCTTCTTTCTTTCTTTCTTTCTTTCTTTCTTTCTTTCTTTCTTTCTTTCTTTTCTTCTTTTCTTTTTCTTTTTCTTTCTTTCTTAATTGGATGTTATTTATTTGAAACAATCTGTTTATCGCAGATATGGCCACCTGAGCTTGTACTCGACACTTCATATGCGCCGGAAAGCTGCAACAAATTAATAAGCTTAAAAACATTTACTGTTGGTTAATAGGTCCAGTGTGCATTAAATCACACCCATTGTCTCCAATTACACAGTTTTGGCCTCTGTGGCGTGCCGGGCTTTGTGCATAAACAGTTGAATTGTTATTCTCAGAGTCTCTTAAGAATCAATTATTGCCACTTTCTCGTTTAACCATTAGTATTTATTAGCATGGTAAAGCAGATCTCTGGGGACGCATGATCTGTGCCTCTTGGAAGTCTCGTCTCCTGGGTTACTGCACTGGGAGGTCAGTGGTAATGCGCGTTTCTTAAGGCAGTTTTTTATTGTTCAAAGTACAATGGGCGATACATAAGTACAGTCATAATATGGTCAAGGTAACCATAAAAGTCAATTATTAATCCAGATAAGGGCATAAAATGTGCGATCAGCTTCCTTACATCTGTGCAACAAATAAAACATTATGTAATGGATAGGGCTGATGCATTTTGTCAGTGTTAAAATACTTATATAAAAACACTTTCTGCAGATATATATATATATTTATATATAAATACTATTTCTGCAGATATATATATATATAAGCCATTTGTGGGGCGATTTCCCTTTAAAAATGACTTCAGTGGAACTAAAATGTTTAACATCGCGTATTTGAAGGCTTTTTTCTGTATGGATAAAATATTTTCATAAAGCTATGCAAAATTGTAAAAAGTGCTATAGAAATGCATTTGAATGAAATTGAATATTTACACGTTTGTTTCTAATTTGATCTTGTGACAGATTTTGCTCTCCTTTTTACATTTGCATTTATGCATTTGGCAGACGCTTTTATCCAAAGCGATTTACATTGCATTGTACTATACATTTGTTTCTATCTACGTATGTGCAATCCCCTGGTATCGAACCCATGACCTTGGCATTGCTAGCGCCATGCTCTAACCACTGAGCCACAGGAAAGCATTTTTAAGATCTCTTTATATAGCATCGATGTTCTTCTTCTCGGAATGATCCGTCATATCTGTCCAATAAAAATAATTTCATGTTTACCACACAGAGCTATAGAAGAGATTTTGAATCTTGCTCTCTCAGTGTTGTTTAAGCCAAAACCATTAAAAGCTGTTTTTTATGACCGTTATTGTTCTTTACTCTATGAAGTAATAACCATCCGCGTAGTTTTTTCTGATCTCAGACCCTTCACATATTCACAGTCTGCCTGATACCAACACATCTCAGCACATCCGGCATCCACACAGCATCAAAAAGCCGAGTTTTCAGAGCAAATGTTTTGGCACAGCATCAACGCAACCACGAATCGTTTTAAAACTATAATTTAAGCATGATACAAATGACACAAATTGTCATTGAAATAACTGAATTATGTACTTTTGCATGAACCAATCATCATCCAGGATCAGAACTATGTGTTTTCTAACAAGCCTTTTTTATTTATTCAAATGCATGTTCTGCATTTTGATGCAAACTGTTTTTTTTTCTTTGCAGGTGCAGGAGAATCGGGGAAAAGCACCATTGTGAAACAGATGAAGTAAGTTAAATCGTTCGAATACCTTCTTCCTTACATTTGTTTGCTGAGCTGTTGCACTTGGGATTGCCTTCACTGCAAAAGATACATATTAAATTAGAATAAATGGCTGAACTGAGGTATCTTGTCTTACACCATACTTTGAATAAGAACTAGCTGTGTGTCTTTGATGCCCTAAAATGCACCCTATGTAGGCAGCTCACTAGGTTTTGCAACAGACAGTGATTTAAAATTATACATACTGTGTGTAGGAGGAGCCGTTAATATTGTTTTAAGCGAGTTTGTTTTATTTTTTTTCTTGAACGCTTATCCGTGTCTGCCCCTTTAATGGAGTTGTTGTACAAGTGTGAGATCTGTAGGGGGCGCTAGCATGTTGCGATTAGCATACTGTTTTCAAACTACATTCATGTGCAAGAGAAAGAATACAAAAATACAAATGGATTTTTTTCTCTGAGCTTTTTTGGGAATATGTGCGTCGGAATTGGCAGAAATGGCACGGAATTTATATTGCTTTAGCTATTTACAAATGCCTTTGTCTCTGAGATGCCATACAAAAATTTGAGTGCACAGAATCTGTTTGAGTGTTCGTGATGAGTCACATTTCCATACAGCGTGATCTTCCTCACAGGCCCTGTGGTGTAGCGCTGGTTTCTCTAACACTCCTCCTCCTGTTCATTATTAATAAGCACTATCCATCTACTAATGATACTCATAAATTACATTGATGTATTTATTTTCTGGGCTGCCCTGCTGTTTTTTAACTTGGAACTGGTTGTAAGCATTTCTTTGCCTAGCTAGCAGTGGGTTTTATTTTATATGAAATAAAAAAGGTTAATGTAGTAAAATATGCAATAATACTTCCAAGTGAACAATCGGAAGTCACTATTTTGACACATACACACAACATTACTTTCACCATCACCCCTAGGACTGCGTATTTATAACCCACGTCTTTAAATATTGCGTTATTAATGTTATTGTTGTATAATGTATTTATTGTAGATCATTATATTTTATTGTGTTTTGAACCTTTAACATTTACATTTATTTATTAGGATTTTACAGATATGGTCACATATATATTGTTCATCCCTATTTTAAATCTTAGCATCACCCGATGACTTTGTGATGTTCTCTGCCGGTTGTTTCTTTAACTGGTATGTTTCATCCTCTTTAGAATCATTCACGAAGATGGCTACTCAGAAGATGAATGCAAGCAATATAGAGCCGTGGTGTACAGCAACACCATTCAGTCAATAATGGCTATTATTAAAGCCATGAGTAACCTCAAGATCGACTACGGAGAGCCTGGAAGAGTGGTGAGAATACTGCACACCTAGACAAAGACATCACGGTGGAATTCTGACAATGAATAATTTAAAGAGCTATTTCTGATGTTCAGGTGAAATGTGTTGCACACATCTGCGGTTCAGATTAATGCATACTGGGTAAAGGATATAATGCATAATGGCACTTTTTTTGAAATGCGTCGAAAATATTGCCGCGGAAAGTAGAAAAACGAGTATTTCAAAGAACATTTTCAGTTTTTCCTGAATTTACTATTTCTAGGCATGTGCTTAGGTAAAATTATCATTTTGTTTCATTCTGTGAACTACTAACAATATTTCTCCCAAATTTCAAATAAAAACATTGTTTCTATTTGCATTTATTAGCAGAAAATGGAAAGCGGAGAAACAGGTGAAAATAACAGAAAAGATGCAGTGTGTTTTTTCAAACCTCAAATACTGCAAAGAAAACAAGTTCATATTCACTTTTAAGCAATACAAGCAGTAATACTTTAACATGTATTTAGGAAAACTTCCAAAAGATTTTTTATTTTATTTTTATCACAGTTTTCATGCGTCTTGTCACTCTGTCATTCTTTAACATTGCTGTTGGATGACTTTGTCACTCCTGAGGTTTGATTTTGTTGAAATTCAACAGACGCTGGACTGCAATGATCATAACACATCTAGAAATGCTGATTCAATGAAAATTTGGAATTGTCTCTATAATATAAACAGGCGAAAGGTTGTTCTCTTTGCCTTATTGCACCGGTTAAAAGAAAAAGAAAAAAGAAATCGACATATCTACGGTATTACTGTTTGATACCATTACTGGATCATTGTACCACAGCGGCACTTTTTTGTTAGTGCTTGACCTGAAAAAGTGTTACCGTGTCTCTCTGCTATCTCTCAGTGAACTTGCACCCCCATTCTCAGCATATCGTTTTTGTGTGTTTGCACAGGACGATGCTCGGCAGCTGTTTGCTTTGTCGGCGGCAGCAGAGGAGCAGGGAATCTTGACCGATGATCTGGCCAATGTGATGCGCAGACTCTGGGCTGACGGAGGCGTGCAGGGCTGTTTCGCTCGCGCCAGAGAATATCAGCTCAACGACTCTGCTGCTTAGTAAGTGAACATACACTCGCAGACAGGGCTGTTTTCAATTTACATGCTCAAAAATATGAATACTGTAATATCAAGATACAGGAATTTCATTTTTGAAGATGATGTTCTAATGAAATGTATCTCATTGGCATTACAAGGAAGTTTAATCGTATTGCTGTGGATTTAGCATTAACCATTCAAGGCTGTTAGTCATTTAGCAATGGTTAAACAACACCCCTTAAAGGGATAGTTCACCCAGAAATGAAAATTCTGTCATCCACCCTCATGTCGTTCCAAACCTGTACGACTTTTGTTCTTCTGCAGAACACAAAAGAAGATATTTTGAAGAATGTTGGTAACCAAACAACATTGTCCCCATTGACTTTAATTGAATGTGCACAAAACCATTTAAAATTTTATATATCTTCTTTTGTGTTTCACAGAATTCAATTCAGTTTTGAACAGCATGAGGATGAAAAGGATTTTTATTTTTAGGGCTGAACTGTCCCTTTAAAGCCTGGCTCAGACTACAGGAGTTTTAAAATTCTGACAGATTTCAAATTCTGGTTGCAGCACACACATAAGGAGAATCTTAACAGATTCTCTTATTTAAAATCTTAAACCTGGCTCAGACTACAGGAGTTTTAAAATCCGGAAAGATTAAAAATTCTGGTTGCAGCACACACATAAGGAGAATCTTGACAGATTATTTTATTTAAATTCTTAAACAAGCTCACACTCATCAGTGTACAACTAAATTACACATATTTTACATATCCATAGGATATGCAGTTTTGTAAAAGGAGCTAATAGTAACCGTTTTAATGGGTTTACTATTTTTAGATGTTGACATCACATCTACATTTTAATCTCTTTTTCAAGCATTACAAAAATAGGTTTGCCCTTTGTAAACTTGCATTTATGAATGTGAAATGTCCAGATAAGAAAACGTTGGGGCGTAAAGTTGTGTTTATAAATGAGCCTTAAGGTAGCAAGTGCAAAAATAAAAATTTAGAAAGTTTGATTGGAAGTTTTTTTATTTCATAATTGCACATCAAAAGACATCCTAAAACACCCAAACTACAGGATAATATTAAGATTATCATACCAGAGGACGCCTCTAACGTCATCTCACCGGGAAACAGAAGTAAACAAAGGGACATCGCAAAGTTAATTTCACGTGATCTCACCTGGCAACGGTTGTGTAACGTCTTTGTCGCTCTCTGAATGATTCTCTGTCTGTCTGTCCAAAGCCGCGGGAACATATTTTGAGCAGGGGGTGCTATAATGCTTTTTGCTAGGGCTGAAGTTATGACTGTGCTTTGGGCGAGCCGCTTAAGTTTAATGTTAATAAATAACGGAAGAAAAAAAATAGTTGCTGCCGAGAATAAAGATATATGCCAATGTGATTATAAGACACAGCGTAAAAACAAACACAAAAACGCATGTTATCTGTATGCCTATAGCCAAATAACAATCTGTTGAACGAAACTACAAGCTGCGCGTTAGCAGTTAAATTACCCGGTACATTTAAAACCGACGCGACTTCTCCCCAGCTCTTTTCCTTATCTGTGCGGTTGTGGTATGTTTTGGAGGATACATTATATAGACAATCATGCTGTTGCCACAAGTTGTTCTTCCATCTCCGCTGTCCAACGTAGGAGCTTTCGCGGTCGACATTTTTAAAGGTCTGTCAGGCACCTCCGTCACCTTGCAGATGTGCCTCTCATTGGCTGTTGCGAAAGTACCAACGTCATCACCCCGATTTAAAATCCTAAATATCAAACATGTTTGATATGATCGGGGCGGCCCCGATTTCTCTCGAAGCAGATCGGGAGGTGTAAGATTCGATCTGTGAACGCCTCACATTACGTGATAATCTGGGCCGAATCTCGGACCCGATCGAGGTTCTAGACCCGATTTTTTCAAAGATTCTCGGGAGGGGAAATCGGGGTAAATTCTGGCCGAGAATCCTGTAATCTGAGCCAGGCTTAACCCAAAACCATAAAATCCCTGTACTCTGCTGCCTGGCTTTTTGCTAAATTATATGGCTGTCACAGACATTTCTGTAACAAAATGTCTGTAATATACAAAAAACTGCTTTCCCGCGAGATACAGGCTGAATTAAACTGTGTTTTAGTGCGCACTCATGAAACGTGCCAAGTTCAAGCTGGGTTTTGCAATGGCATCTGTTGTTGTTAGCCGGATCATCGTCACACACAGACCTTCGCTGACCACACACACATTAATGACTCAATGATGCAGCTCTCTGATGTTTGGTGCTTTCGTACATATACAAATTATATAAAACATTTGACTGAATTCTTACGATCATCAAAGCAGCTTGCATAAGAACTGCTGCCAGTCAATAATGTTCATTGAAGAAGATCAGAGAAGGATGATGTTTATTTGGATATCTCTTGTAAGTGCATGTTGCATGTAGCTATGGCAGATGTGGTCCGTCACAAACCTCAGGCTACACAGCTGAAGATCCCGGAGCTCTGTGCCCAAAAATGAGTGTACAAATGAGATGAGCTTACAGTGAGTATATTTGAACAGAAGAATTGCCACTTCATTTGTGTTGATGCATTAAATCGCTGCAGTTCTTCTGAAACCTCGTATGTCCGTATTTTGTGATTTTTATTTTTTGTCATAAGTCATTATTATTGGTCCGTTATGTTTGTCACTAGGTTTTGCAAGTATCTAACCAATAAAAAGTACTAAAAATCGCTAGTCAACTTTGACAACACGGTATTTAATCATTAAATAAGTACTGTGTTTTTCCATTTCCTAAAAAAACGTGGACATATGAGGTTTCAGAAATGACAACGAGGATATTCAAGATATCGCAGCTGTTTTATACAGTATATGCAGAAATACCATGGGGAATAGATGTGAAGATTTCGGTAATGAGAATATGGTAGCATGGGCACATTTCTGCATGTCTTTCTAAAGACTGTTAAAGACTCAGAATTCATGTTGGTGCATGCTTAATGGAATGTATGGAGCATAAGAAGCCAAAGACAAACCTACAATATATATTTGCGCAAATTATGTCAAGACATTTTGGTAAAGCTTTACAATAAGTTTGTATTTGTTAAAGAGTAAATATTACAATGTCCTTAACATGACATTTTATGCAGTGTGTAATGTTGCTGTGTGTGAATATAAGCAGTTGTAAAGCTGAAAGTGAACAAATAGCAAAGTTATTGGTTTGGGGAAAAAAGGAGTCGACTCTGAATCACGCAAACGATCTGTCAATCTAATTTCAGTTCCGGGTTGGATTTGCGTCACTCCGTGTAATGCCCGCCTACGTTCCATTTGAGACACTGCACGTGGTAGACCAATCACAGCAGAACAGACCATCAGAGATCAGATCAGAGTAGCCTGACAGAAAAGGAGTGGATTAGAAAGATTCGCTGAGCAAATCATTTGAGAGTCAGTCAAGAAGTAAGGTAATAATAACTGCCTATTATTAGAAAATGAAAGTGTTTTTACACCGTGTATGTACGTAAACTTGTTGTTGGACACTCCACAAACCATTTAAGTAGGACCTTAAATATCACAAAATATTTACTCTTTAACATTAATAAATGCATTTGCTAACATGAACCGACAATAAGCAATGTAGTTGGCATTTATTAATCTGTGTTAAAGGTCCAGTGTATGAAATTTAGTGGCTTCTAGTGGTGAGGTTGCGAATTGCAACCAACGCTATCTCCACCCCTAACCCCTCCCTATTGAAAAACTACGGCGGCTGACAGAAGACTAAGATGTCGTCACATTTTTGTTAGTTCATTGTGCATTAACAGTTACAACTTTAGGTAAAAAAAATGTTAGTAAATGCTAAAATGAACCTGAACTAAGATTAATAAATGCCGTCAAAGTATTGTTCATTGTTAGTTGTTGGCTAATGTACTCGTGTTAACAAACACAACCTTACTGTAAAGTGTTAACAACATTTTTAGGGTCACTGCTATTTGTATGCACCTCCCCAAACGTCTCATTATTGTAATTTGTCCAGATGTTTCACTTCCACATTTAGTTTAATCCTTATTCTGGGTGGTTGATGAGTGATGACTGATGAAATCACCCTGTCTAGACTTTTTTTTTTGAGTTGGCAGCAAAAGCAATTTCTAAGAGACCGATATCGCCTTTCGTGTTGTAAGAATATGACCTCATTTTTCATTCTGAAGCATAACGTTTAAAAGGTCAAGCCAGGGTTGCCATAGAAATATTTGCGGTTAGCAAACCGCATGGGCACGTAGCCTGTGTGCAACGGATCACTGAGCTAATAAGACTATTTACGGCTTGCAGTCAAAGTCTACTTCCCCGCGCTAGCAGATGTTACTTTGCTGAGAGCTCTTAAGGAAATCAAATCCATCCGGCTCAGTTTAATTCCTCACACTTACTCATTTATACACCGCTGAGAATGCATACTGGAAATAGTAGTATGCAAGTGTTTAAATACGGTATGCATGCTTTTCTGTGTGCATAGAATACCCAGCATTGTTTGTTACCATACGGTTTTATAATAATAATAATAATTGTTATTGTTATTATTATCATATAAGAAGCTTCTCAAGGTACCTTACACAATACCAACAAATTAAAAAAAAATACCACATACACAGATAAAAACAGAGACATATTGTTTTTGTTTATTAAAAGGTATTTTATGAAGGCAGTATACAATAGTAATCTCTGCAGCATGCCATATGGAGTTTGTGAACTCTGGGCGTTTGTACGCCCCCTAGAGGATAGTAAAAACATTACAAGGGGTTTGAAAATAACACTTAATATTTTTTTTCATACACGTTAATAAATACTAATATTGAAAAGTGACATTACAATAAACTGTATAATACCGATTATTTATGTAATATATAAATATGTTAATTTACTAATAAAATGTGCTAAATAATATTCATGACAAGAGGTTTGGGAACCCATACAGTAAACAGTATTCCACTTTGACAAGACAAAGCTATGTAAACTAACCTTATCTGACAGTAAAGCAGATGTCAAATCACACAAATCAGCAAAGACGGTATAAATATTAACATAAGACTTTTTGCCACACAGCGTGAGATGAATGAAGACACTCAGCACGCTCAGAGGATTGACAGAATGTTCTTGTCAAGATTGTGTTAATGATTATGTACTTTTATCTGCGCTGTTTATGTGAACGAGCTAATTATGCGTGTTTGTTTGTTTGCGTAGTTATCTAAATGATCTGGATAGGGTAGGACAAGCGAACTACATTCCCACCCAGCAGGATGTTCTGAGGACCAGAGTAAAGACCACTGGGATTGTGGAGACGCATTTCACTTTTAAAGATCTGCACTTCAAGTAAGAGATGTTTCATACTTTGTTTGTGAACACCTTTTATATTCATGTTTTGTCATGTACACAAATCGATGCACTATAAATAGTTCACCAGCCTGTTTTAATAAGGAGGTTCAACCAACACAGAGTTAAAATGTGAACTCTGAGTTGATTTACACTAAGATGTGAAACTTTGGCTGAATCCGAAATGGCATACTTCCTTACTATATAGTAGGCAAAAAACACGAATAGTATATCCGAATCATCAGTATTCACAAAACAGTAGGCGAGAAATACCCGGGTGGTGGACCATTTCTCGTGAGATTTGGACGTGCGTATACTAATGTTGCGTCCGAATACACCTACTTAGCTACTATGTATAGGAGAAAACTGCATGTTGTTTTTGTGACACGCTTGGTAAAGAGCAAAGCATCACTTTTGTCATTTTTTATTGTCTTTCAGTTTTCTGTCTTTTACAAGCTGATCTCTCTCTCTTTCAGGATGTTTGATGTTGGAGGTCAGAGGTCGGAGAGGAAGAAATGGATCCATTGTTTTGAGGGAGTCACGGCTATAATCTTTTGTGTGGCCCTGAGTGCGTATGACCTGGTGCTAGCAGAAGACGAGGAGATGGTGAGTGTGTTTATCTCTTCCATGTCACAATCCTGAGGATCCGATGGTTGAGCGACAAAGTTTGAGAGAACAAAAGTGTGCTAACAGCGCCCCCTTGTGTCGTATTATCCATCAACACAGTGTGTGTGCGTTTCAGAATCGCATGCACGAGAGCATGAAGCTGTTTGACTCCATCTGTAACAACAAGTGGTTCACCGAGACCTCCATCATCCTGTTCCTCAATAAGAAGGATCTGTTCGAGGAGAAGATCACATGCAGACCTCTCACCATCTGCTTTCCTGAGTACTCAGGTCTGTGAGGAAAAAACGACTCGCTCCACCTGTACCTAACTAAACATCTAAACATTTCTGTACAATCTTTACCCAGGAGCCAACAAATATGACGAGGCTGCCAGTTACATCCAGACCAAGTTTGAGGATCTCAATAAGAAAAAGGACACGAAAGAGATCTACACCCACTTTACCTGTGCTACTGACACCAAGAACGTACAGTTTGTGTTCGACGCAGTCACAGACGTCATCATCAAAAACAACCTGAAGGACTGCGGCCTTTTTTAATGCCGGCGGCCAAGAAAACGACAAGGTTAATACATATGGACAGAAAAGATGCACACATTTTCTTTTGTACATATTTTAGTATTCACATTTGGAAATCAATTCACTTTTTACTAACCTTGTAAATGCTGTTGTTATTCCCCAGGAAGGTGTAAACTACTTGGTCAACGGATTTCTACACGACATGCAAGACTGCCTTCAAGTACCTATAAGAATCTAAATGTTTTTATTGTGATAAAGGACTTTATGGAAAAGAAACTTCACAGAATTCCAGTTATCCCTGAATTCCGGCACACCGCCCTTCTTTCCTGAACCTCATTTTAAACCGGTTCTCAATTTGTAAATATTTTATTTTGGAGTTTTTTTTCTGTCAAAAAAATGAGATTGAAATGAGAGTCGGGATTATATTCTGATATTTCTTTCTATTGATCTTGGTTTTAGTTTTTGACAGAGTAATAACGGGATGGGTGAGGACTTTGCTATAAATCCGGTCACTGATTCTATGAATGTGCTGATTTTATGAAACTCTATGTTTATTATGTAGTTAATGTGAGCACACAAAGCAAACGAAACTTCACCTTTCTAAAACTTTGGCACCGAATCTTCATCACTGGCTCAAACTGTATATCGTTGCATGACGGACCATATAAAAATCGCTGGCTCCTTCGCTCTGAACCACAGCGTAACATTTTCTCACACACTAAAGCGTCTCGAGAGTCTACTAGTTGGACTTTGACACGGTCTAAAATTGACTAACATGTAAAATATTCATATCCGTCCACACATTTCTCGTTCCTGTTGCTGTAACATCTTTTTCTTTTGTGGAATGTTTGTGCCTTGTTTTCACTGTCTGTAGGTCATAGGGCTGTTTTTATTCATTCTTCAGATGAAAGTGTCGAGCACATTTTAAGAGCTATAAAAAGCTTAGACAGTCTTTGGTTTAATATCTAAATAATACCATACAAGATTTTGTTGGAAATAAAAGCTGATATGTAACATAAACCTTTATGCTGCTTGTGTCTTTTATATGAAGTGTCTCTGGGTCTTGTTTTCTGTAGCTCAATTGGTAGAGCATTGAAAATGCAAAGGTTTTGGGTTTAAATACTCAAGTCATGTTTTGGAAATAATTTCCTTTTTTAATTTAATATTTAGCTGAAAAACATGCACTAAAGACAGTTAAATTTGTTGTTTGAGCTTAACTAGGTATCATCTCATTGTGACAACCTGCCCCGTTCAAGAAGGAGTCTTTCAGAAGAAGTCAGTCAAAGTTTAAGCTGATGAAGGATGCAAGAGACATTTTAAACTGTTTATGGTCGGTCTTGTTCATGGACAGTTTCATACATGCAAAAGTTAAACCTTTTATTGTGGATTTATTCTGCATGCTCACCTCTTTGAATGACCACATGGTGGCGTCATAGGAAGACTCTGGCGTTAGAGTGACCTCCAAATAATTAACAAACGGTCTATCGGTCAACTAATAAACCGTATTGAGATCAAATATTTATGAAACAGTTAATGAAATATAAAAAGTTTTTAATATAAAAAAAATCATATACATGACCGCATGGTGGCGTCAGAGGGACACTTTGCGTAGTACACGCGAGACTTCGAAACCTACTGATCAAGCTGTCAACTATTCAATCTTGTTAACCCCTCCGTTAAAATAATTCCGTAAAAATAACTGTAAGAAATGGTAAATAAACTTAGAATAGTTAAACATTTTATTCTAAAAATCCTGTTAAAAATGCAATTCTGTTGCGGATTAAAACGTGGCATTAAAACCGCTTGAAAAGTGATTTGACTGCGTAGTAAATAAGTGACCTCAGATCCCCCTCTCAACTTATTTATTTAGAGTTGGTTTAGTTTATTAGTTCAAGTTAAAATAACAAACTTGAAAATATTTTTTTATTCAGAAAATGAGGAAAAATCATATTAGGATTGTATCCATTAAAAATGAGATAACTGTCTGAGCTACATTTAACTGGAATCGAAAAGAGTATTCAATTATTACCAAACAGTATAAATGTATACTGTAAACGTGTTAAAAGTGATTTGACTGCGTAGTAAATAAGTGACCTCAGATCCCCCTCTCAACTTATTTATTTAGAGTTGGTTTAGTTTATTAGTTCAAGTTGAAATAATACATTTGAAAATAAAATTTTAATTCAGAAAATGAGGAAAAATCATATTAGGATCGTGTCCATTAAAAATGAGATAACTGTCTGAGCTACATTTAACTGGAATCGAAAGAGTATTAAAGTATTATCAAACGGTATAAATGTATCTGTTAAAATGTCAACAGATCAGAAACGCTTGGTTTTAATTCTCCCTCTGTGATTGGTTAGCTGAATGACGCGCTCGCTTATTGGTTGAGCGCGTGCTGTCGGAAACTGACAGCGCTCAAAAGCGCTCGGCGCTCACGCATATGTGCATTGACTCTGTCAGAGAAGACACTTCTACCGCTGGAGCGTTTATCATTGATGTGGACTACTTTATCAATCTTGTACATTTTAACACAGTCAGGTAAGAGGCTCAAAACGTCTTAGCTCATATATGTGTGTACACAGATAAACGAAATCAAAAAGTAAAAAAACTAATAAATAACCTTGCGTCTATTTTGCAGGGAAAACTGACAATATACTACGACCGAAGTCAGCAAACGAAAACTAAACATGGTAAGTGTTTTCTCCATTTTATTATTTTAATAATAAATACAGTAGTACATATAGAAATGACATTACTGTTACAAGATAACACT